>NW_020175393.1:12818197-12877034 GCF_003031525.2 Neophocaena asiaeorientalis asiaeorientalis
GGGGTGTAAAACCTTTTTTTTTTCCCTTTTTTTTTTTTTTTTTTTTTGCTCTACGCGGGCCTCTCACTGTTGTGGCCTCTCCCACTGCGGAGCACTGTCTCCGGACGCGCAGGCTCAGCGGCCATGGCTCACGGGCCCAGCCGCTCCGCGGCATGCGGGATCTTCCCAGACCGGGGCACAAACCCGTGTCCCCTGCATCGGCAGGCGGACTCTCAACCACTGCGCCACCAGGGAAGCCCTATTTTGTACTTTTTAAATTTAGATTTCAAGATGGCAAAGAATACAGAGACATATCGTCGTGTTTTCATTTTATACATAGAGCAAAAATCAGGGACAAAGCTTGGAGTCTTGCTGTTAACTTGCTTGATCCCAGTTTGGCTGAAAATGTACCAAAATGTGGCAGTTTTCCATCAAATAGGAATGTGATTGCAGCACAAGAAGTAACCCACGATCTAGTTAAAGAGTAACCCAAGAAGAGCGGTTTGGAGTGAACTTTTCCCATCTCATTGTTCTCGTTTCTTTTTTGCTTTTTCCTGGAAATCCAACCTTTTGACTGTTGCTGCAAAGACCCTATTTAAAAAGCATCTCAGCTGATGTGTAGGGCTAGCTAGTCAAAAGGCAGCCCCGATCACTCTGTAGTCTGATGCTTTTTTTTTGCAGACTTTTATTTTGTGGCTTGGGCCGGAACCCTGACATCACGAGACTCTTGGTAGCTTTGAGTGGGAAGGACCTCGAGGTCATAACCCAGGCTCCACCCAGTGCGGGCATCCCTTTGGGAACACCCTGGCCATGGTCTTCCAAGGTGCTGGAACACTGCCCAGGACAGGGTGTTCACCCTGCCACAAGGCAGCTCACCCAGTTTTAGACAATTCAAATGGTGGGTAAATCCTTCTGTACATTGAGCTAGGACCTGTCACCCTATAATTGCCACTGATCCATCCTCTGTTGACCCCTTTTCCCACCTTGAGCAATCTTTAAATATTTGAAAGCAACCTTCATGAGCTGCAAGACTTACTTCTTACTTCAAATGTCCTCTGGTTCTTTCAACTATTCTGCACATGACAATCTTCTCATTTTCACCATCTTGGTCAACATCCTTTTTTCAGATCTGATGTATTTTTTGAGGCAACATACTAGGTACTTTAATTAATCTTCTCTACAACCTGGCTTGGTAAACATTATCTGCATTTTCAGAAACAAATCTAAGACTTGATGAGATACAACCACTTATTGAAGGAGATGGCAGATGGAGGATTCAGAAGTGGGTCTACCTCTTTCCAGCCCACTCCATGCCTCTGATGAAAAAACAAATGTTGGTCAGGTACAGGCAAGGTTGATCTCAGATACATCCCGAGATCTGCAGTAGGTCATTAGAAACCTCCCATGCAGGTGAGCCTCTTTTTTTTGTTGCTACAAGGTGTGCTTACTGATAGAGATTGATGTTAACTTGAGGAGTTAGGAAATGACCATCAGAAAACACTGCCTGCTGGGAGGCAACTATACACAAGGTGGGTGTGCAGGAAATTTGGAGGCAAAGAGATACACGAGGAACAGGAAGCAAGAAGGAACTCAGAAGGTTTGGAAGGCATTTCGTTTGGAAGCTGCACACATGATGAAGCAGGAAGAGAAGGCTCAGACAGGCAAAGGGTGAACCCTTGCGAGGGCCTAAAGAGTTTGCTGCAGCCTCAGCCTGGTGGTTGTATCTGGAGAACAAATAGAAAGTTATTTGTTTCCTCCCAGCTGTGCATGCACCCCGTGGGGGTGCAAAGCTCGGGGACAAAGGATACTATGCCCGGCCCCCAACCTCTGATTCTAGGTGAAATGAACACAAATTAGAAAGAACCCAAGTGTAATCAGAAAGGGAGTCCTTACAACCATGCCACAGTGGGGGTCAGGGATCCCTTCTTTGCTCTATGTCTACAAGTTTCCAGATTTTTCCTGCACGACTTGGTGGAGCTACTTCCTTCCCTTCTCCTGACTGCTTTCCAAAAGCAGAGACTGCCTGAGGATGACACTGCCTTTCTCCTCAGCTGCCCTACTTCAAACCAGCTCTCCACCCAACAGTGAATACCAAGTGGATTCCTCTAAGCTGCAGGGCGCTGCTCCCTGGAAGCCATTGCCACGTAGTGTTTGATGGAAGGTACCAAAGGACAACATTAATGTCACAGCTGAGCTCGTGGGCATAGTCATGAAATGTCTCCCTTAAGATCTCCTCTTTGCCAGTTTGACCCAGAGAACGACAGAGCCCTGCCCTTCAAATCATCACGTAACATGACAGAAGTGAGCGCAGAGGCTCCCTGGATATTATCTTCTCTGTACACTCATGAAGGCAGGGGCCCCTTTTCCTTCTAATTCTCCATCTTGTTCACCACTTGAGAAAATCCAGGTCCAGCAAATGGATGTGGACCCACCCAGGGTCACCTGGCTAGGGAATTACAGGTGCTGGACTAAATCAAGGTGCTGAAACACAGCCCAGCTTCCTTTGTACTAAATCACTCTGCCTTCAAGCTCCTGCTGTCTTTACTTGGATGTGGCAGCTTTGGTTAAAGATGAGGCTTTCAGTTTTCCTTCAGACTTTATATGGAAAAGCAAGACAGAGGATGAAAAGGCACATCTTGTCTATGGGGAGCTGCATGGAGGCAGGGCTCGCATTTGTGTCGTTGGTCATGGTATTTGTAGCAGGTAGCACAGCAACTGGTATGGGAAAGGTGTTCAGTACCTATTTGCTGAAAGATGAGTAAGTCTCTAACTTGGAGTGGTGGCAAATGAGGAGCACTGATAGAGAAACACCTTCTGGGAGAGACTATTCACAGCGACGTAAAGAAATAGATTCGAAAAGGTATGGCACAGGGTAGGTACTCAAAATATTTGGTGAAAAAAATGAATCCAGCCAAGTCTCATAAAGGAGAGTGTGGAAAAATATTATAGAGAGTGGCAATCTCCTTGGAAGACTTCAAACTACAGACCTCAATCTGGGGATGATTTGGGCCTCTTCAAACAATGTATCCATTCATTTGTCCATCCATTCATTCATTCACGAATTCAAAAACACTGAGCACAGGCTATGTACCTGGCATTGGTTCAAGTGCTATGGATTCAGAAGTTAATCTCCAGTAACTCCTCAAGGATGAAAATAATAAACCTAGCAACGATCATTTAATGTACTAAGGGCTATGGCAGAAGCACTTCGCTAAGTTGCCATAAAATACCGGACTTGATGGGCATTTAGTTTAAGGTGGACTGGATGGGGGGAGGAGGGAGGAACAATCAGGCTGCAGTGGGTAGCTGGGTGGAAAAGATGAATGGAGTTATGGGGACACAGAGAACAGCACACACAGACATAGGTAGGTATTAGAGCTCTCTCATATTGGGGAAATGGAAGGTATTGGGTACAGCTGGAAAGTCAGAGGGTGAGAAGTAAGGCTGGCTGTATGATAAGGACCATACCTTGAAGGTCTTGTCTACCTTCCTTAAGTTGGGGCTTCACAAACTTTAATGCATGTGAATCACCCAGGGACCTGGATAAAAATGCAGATTCAGTAAATCTGGGGAGCAGATAGAGAACCTGCATCTCTAACAAGCTGCCCAATGATGCCTGATGCAGCTGGTCCCTGGACTACCCTTTAGGAAGCAAGGCTGTAAGCAATGGGATGCAATGGAAATATTTCACTGAAGAGAGTGACATTAAGAGCACTGCATTTTCCGAAGAACCCTGTAGCAGGGTATGGAGGACGGAATGGAGGGAGACCCTGCTGGGGTAAAATACAAAAGTGGCAAGAGATTTTGAGCATCTGAACTAAATAAAGTTAGGAAAGAACAGTCAATGTTCAAATAAACAGGTGCAGACTGGTATTCTATGAAGTCACTGTAAAATATTTCTCCCAGAGGAAAGGTTGCTTGTGAGGACGAAGATGAAACAATGAAAGCGTAAGAGGCCAAAAAAAAGTCAAAGAAGCACATAGTGTTATTTGAGTAAGTCTAGACCCCCCCCTCTGGGTCTCAGTGGACATGGACACATCATCTCTAGCCCCAGTAATGACTGAAAAAGCAGCCAGCTAAGGGGCGCAGCATCCCTGCAGACAATTATCACAACAGAGCAAATAAAATCAGCCTTCTCAGCCATCACTTGAGAGACACTTGCATCTAGTTTCAGGAAGCTTCAGGAAGAACAATTGTTTCATAGCAAATTCTGGAAAATAACATGGCAGTCCACCTGATCTTGAACACAGAGCTTGTCCATTTCTTAGAACTCATAGGTACCCGAAATTAGAAACACCTATTTATATTGCTGTCAGAAAATACCCTATCCACTCTAAGCCATCTTTAACTGAAAGGAAAAACTCAGAAAGGAGTAAAAAAAAAAAAAAAAAAAAATCAAGGGAAGGGTCTACATTGTTGAAAAGGAAAGGCAGGTGGTAAAACATTTTTCTCATATACTGAAGCCCCCAAAATGCAGCTTCTAATGGGATTTCCCTCCAAAGAAAAGAAGAATCAGCTTTGCCTTCTAGGTACTATTCTGGGTGGCATTCTGTATCCAAAGATGTACAAAAGCAAAACCCCCAAGGGTCATCTCCCCTCTCACTCTTTTTCCCCACATCCTGTAAATGAGTAAACCTCAACCAGACACAGAGGTTGAAAACATGCAGCCAACTGGAAAAGCCATATGGACACACACTTCAGAACAGCTTGGTTCACAGTACAAGGCAAAAGAAAAGAGTGCAGGAACCTACCTTTCTCGTCTGTGCTTTGCAGCCTCCTGAAGTTTAACCCTGTACTGGAGAGCTTCCCAAGAACCTCTTTGGGGAGGTGAAACTGAAGGGCCTCCCCTTCAATCACAGCCGCGGAGAGGGTGGGGTTGCCCAAGACCAGACTTCAGCTCGTTGGCTCACGGGGACCTCAGGGAGCAGAGGTGAACTGCCGTCTAGTCTCTGCTGCAGGAAGAAACTGGGTGACTCGGTGTGGCTGGAGGTGGGGGTTGGAGGCTGGGGGAAGGGAAGTAATCTGGGAACCGTATTAAATAAGAGATCCTCTCCACATGATTTCCTGTAGTAGGTGCCTGTTGCCTCTCTCCAGGCTCCCCAGAGGAAATAAGACATTTAAATGTGTCCTTTGGCCACTGGCAAGAAGAGAATAAATATGCTAAGAATCGTGGAAATGAGAATTAGCAGGGCAGCAGGCAGGGGGCTGATGGGCCAGCTAGCTTTACCTCGTACCAAGTGCTTTCTTCCTGAAGTTTCTCCAAGTGTTCAACTCTGCAAAAGTCAAGCATGTCCTCATCCTCTTCCACCGAGCTGAAGAATTTTCTGGCCACACTCCAGATGCAGTGCTGCAGAGCCGTTGGTAAGAGGCAGGCCAGAACAGGCCTGAGAAGGGTCTGCTTGCCAGCCGAGGCAAAGACTCTCTCAGCTCTGTCTCTGGAAACTGATGACAGCCTGTGTCTAATTCTGGAACACTTCCTCAAGTCCTCGGGCCGTTTTACCCTAGGGTTTAAAGAATTCCCTGCAGGCAAACATCTGTAGATTGCTAGAAGCAGGACTGCCCGCTACATAATTGATGGGGCTCAGTGCAGAATGAAAATGTGAGGTCACTCCTTCAGAAATTAAGGATTTCTAGATGACAGCAGATCCTTAAACCCAGTGCGGGCCCTTCTGAGCCCAGGGCTGTTTGCAGCTTGTGTAGGTGGTACATCTGTGAAGCCCATCCAAGTTGTGTGCCCCATGCGCAGTGAGGCCAAGCAAACCGAAACATCGGAGTTTGGAGAAGAGAAAGGTTTTTTTGCAGGGCCATTTGAGAACGAGGGGCTTATGTTCCCAAAACCCCACATTCCCGAAGGGTGTCCTGGGGGCTACATGCTCATGATCATCGAGTAGTTAATTTCCTCCATCCGGTGGTTGTTTTTAGCATCTGAAAAACTCAGGAAATATGCATGAAATAGGATTATCTGGGTACTTCAGAGAGGAGCTAAAGCAGAGGTCATGGGGGAGGGGTCCGCCCTGGGATGGCCCCATAGGGCCCTGCTCGGTTCCAGTAGGAAGAAGGCCGGAACGTTGGGCGTGTTGGTTTTAACAAGCTGTGTTATTATCAAGAGGCCTGGACTATTGCCACCTTGTTCTGAGGGGTGACAGCCTTTGAAGAGCCGTGTACTCAGAAGCTGGTACAAAGCTGGGGAAAAGCTGGGTTGTGGTTGTAAGCGGGCACAGGCCACAAACACATCCCTGGGTTAAAATCCCACCAGTGGTCTCCTCAGTGCTTTTGGGTCCACCCCTCACACCCATTCATTCTCTTCCCCGAAGTCAGAGCACCCTCTCAATTGCTGTCTTCATGAAATTATCACATGCTTAAACGCTTCCAGTAGCCTAAGGATAAAGGCCAAATGCTTGCGCATGGCTCACAGCCCCTTCAGGACCAGAGCTGGCTATCCTCTTGCACCTGACCTGAAAGCCCACCTCCCCCTCTCTCTCTTCACCCCCCCTTTTCCTTCTCTCCATCTCCACCTCTATCCTCTCCTGGAAATTGCTCTCTGAAGGATGCCCTCTACGAACCCCTAATCCTTTGAATCTCACATCTTCTAGAAAGTCCTTTTCTGATCCCTGGGCCCCTTCTGTGTTCTTCCATAGCCAACCACGCTTATCTCTCCCGGAACACGCATAACTGGAAGTGGTGAAGGTCTGTTACTTGTCCACGTCTCCTGCTGGGCTATAAATTCCATAAAGTCATGGACGGCGTCTATTACAGCATTACACCCCTAGACCTAGGACCCACCAGGGCGTTATTTGTGTAAGGTGAGCTTTAGCAGGAAAGGCACTGTTAATTACAGCTCTCCACTTTTTGAAAAAGGGAAAACATCACTCAGAGGAAAACATAAGATTGTTGTTATGGTTTCACAGTTTAAACTCTGGCAGAAAAAGTGGAGCGATTTCACAGGCAATACGGCAGGGTTATTATTAAAACACCACAGTTTGTCATGTGCTGTCCGTCCCTGTTCTTACAGGGACTGTATTATGAGTAGAAAATGACCTCTATTCAGAAACTGAAGCTCTGGACATGCCAAGAGGATGGAGGACTGAAGTTAAAAGAAAGAGTGAAGGAAAATGGGAAGTGGTTGGAGGTGAGAAGGGGGTGGGGGGATGCCAAATGGGAGAGAGGAAAGGAAAGAGGGAAAGAAGAGGGGGGAATGTAGGAGGAGGGAAGGGAAGACAGGTAAAGATGGAAAGGTGGGAAGAAACACAGGGTCCAGCAAAGGCTGGGAAACCGTGGGGTAGAGGGATAGAGGGATGGAGGGGGGTGACTCTCCAGGTCACCGTTTCATCTAGAAGCATCTAGAAACTCCTTGTTCCCTCCATGACTCCCCAGTGCCTTTGCTGTGCTCCCTGATAAATCAAGCTGGTGTTTTCTAAAACCCAAAATGCAGAAGCGGGTCGAGGGTTGTGCCACAGAGCTGCTGTGAGGACACAGAAATTAGCTTCTGTGTTTTGCTTGGATTTGGAAACATTTTGTAAGTCACCAAATTAGTTTTCTTTTCACGGTTGTAAATGCTTTGTGACAATGTTCCTGCTAGAATTTCCGAGCCTGTATTCGTGTATTCTGGTCATTTGTCATAGTTCCTATGAACCAAAGGGTCACTTCATGTATGTATAAGGGCTGTGTTTAGCTGAGAGGCGTCAGCTGAGGCTGTCGGATTGGAGCACAAGCTGTAGTAGTGGAGATGCATAATCTAACATCTATAAAGATAAGGTAAAAGTCCATTATTCTGAATATCTAGTTTTGTGCAGTTAATTGTAGTCTAGTATATGCAGAGATCTATAATAAAGCAAAGACATTCCTTAAACCAACGGTTTAAATTTTCTTCACGGAGTCTCAATTTTGCTCCTACTTAATAGGCATTACTTCCACTGAAGATGGAATAGTTGAGAAACATAGTGAAAGACGTTAAAGTGGAAAAAGATGACTGGGTGCCCTGTCAACAGGACGTTGAGTATCGTCTGCAGACCCTCTGTGAGGCGCTGAGTCTATAGAGGTCAATACCTTTGATTCTTTTGGCTATTTTATAATTCTGAAAGATGTAGAAACTGATAGAAAGGCAGACGATTCTTGTCCATAGAAACACAAATTACCTTTCTCCAGTAGAGATACCGTTGATTTTTACACTGTAGTAATGATTATCCCAAACATGGCATCTTAATGCTCTATAGGCTATGAGTCAGTTTTGCATCTATGAGCCCATTCGGTTTAGCATTCCTGATTTGCCTGCACCAATATGTCCGCTCTTAAGATTTGTCTTTGAATGAGCTTTAACATCTTACCATCCCTTCATTAATAGATGAGTTAAATAAAAACTCTGTCACATGCTCATTTTATATTTGCATGGGAGACGATTTCAACTTTGGATAACATCTTTTAACAGAAGTCAGGTGATAATCAGTGAATACAGTAAGTCATGTTAGGCGTTTGCTGTAGCGGAACTCTTTTCCCTCAGGGAAAGAATGAAGCATGTTGATTACCAAAGTAAACAGAGAAACTACCCCAGCTGAACAATGAAGAGAGCACAGAGTTTCGGGAAGGGCAGAAGTATAGGCAAAGCCCCAAGTGGGATGTTACAAAATGTAACTGGATGTGGATTTACCAGGTAAGGAAGAAGTGCCAAAGCTGGACTCATTGAAACTAGTAGCTTGCAGGAAAGAGGACCTTGATAAACAAAGGGCACACATTTCGGGTGTTTGATAATTCTTTAAAATGTTATTTTCAGAATCTGTAACCACATAAGACAGCCATCCAGAAATATCTTACAATCAATATATTTGTGTGGTTTGGTTTTTCTTTAATTTTGGTATTTGTTGTGTTTTTAATTGATGTGACTTGCAAAATACATTTTAAAATATCAAAATGTAAAGCGATTTATCTCTAAGGAATGTTCTGGTCAATCAGTCCAATCTGCTCCTTAATGCTCTTGGATCCAGATAAGCAGGTCAACATAAAGGCTTTTATGTTTTGTTTTGTTTTTTACTTTTGAAATTAATTTGTCATTGATTCCATTATTTTGAGGGGGAAAAAAAAAAAAAAACATACCTAAGAGCTCAGTGTGGTAGTTTGGATGTTTTCCTGAGAAGAATGGTTCCTCATTTGGGAGGCATGGTGAGAAGTATGAACAATCATGGTAAGTAACAGAACAAGTGTGTCTGTTGGATGCTCAAAGATCACTTCCTGCAAACGTGGGGCTCTTTCTGCACAAGCTCGAAGTGTCTCCTGAGAAGAGAGTCAGTACGGCCAGCTTTGGCTCCACCTACATTGGAGGTGAAATTAATCATGTTCCATTAGCCTTTTTTTCTCTTTGCCAAATACTAATATCACATTTGTCATTGAAGACGGAGCACTGAGAGGCAACTACTAAGGAGTTCTATGACTTTCATTGTGTCACTGAGAGATGAAGAGGAAACGTGTGTTCCATAGTATCAACCCTGTCAAGGAGACAACATCCGCAAGAAACATCTGTAGGATTGTTCTTGGAAAATAAATGTTCGCCTTAGGTAAAAGCACTGACATATGCTTCCCTGGAAAATTAAGGTGTTAGAAAAAATTAAGGCAGAAAGAAAGAAGGAGAGAGAGAGAGAAAGGGAGGGAGGGAGGGAGGGAGAGCTAAGTCCAAGTATTTTGGGGAACTAGAAATTCTCATACACTGCTGTTTAGGGGGGTAATTAGGAACTCACACTGCTGAGTGCGTGTTACTTAAATCACTTGCGAGAGCAATTTGGCGTATCTAGGAGAGTTCAAAATTCTGGATATATACTACAATATATCTGAGAGAAATGCTTGCCTATATATACAAGGAGAAAATACAAGAGTGTTCAGGTTCATTATTATTATTAATAGTTAGAATCTGAAGAAACCTATATGTGCATCAGTAGGGAAATGGATAAAATATTTTACTATTATTACAGTAATAGTGAACTAGATCTATATGTGTCAACATGGATAGATAATTTTTTTAAGTGAAAAAAAAAAAGGCCAGAATGAAAAAAAGCCAGCTTCAAAAATATATATACACAATGATATATAATGGAAAAAATGAACTATACAATCCAGGAAAAAGAAGGTATGGAATATAGGACTAAGCAGACGATATAAGATTTTGCATTTTATTCTATGTCTTTGGTATTAAAAAAAAGAAAAATCACAAAATATTAATAGTTTAATTCTGTTTGGCATGTAATACAGATGCTGGTTTTTCTCTATAGTTTGTCTTTATAAAAAGAAAAAAGAAAAGTCACTAAAATATTATTTTAAAACATAGAGACATGTTGAGTCACAGAGTAGACATATTCTTTTCACATCCTCCGCCTGCAACTGTGGTAGAAAAAAATTAAGGGAAAAGAACTCTAGGAAAATGAGAATTATCTCCAATCCTTGATGGAATTGCAGTACTATCCTTGGCTAGATCTCAGATTCTCTCACTTCTTCCACGTGAAACAAAACCTTGAGCGTCCTCAGGGCCCCCTTCAGGTACACAGTCACCTGCATGTTTACTGACAGCTCAGTATTGTCTACCACCTGCTCTTGGATGTAGTTCACAAGAGAACCTGTAAAGCCTCGATGAATACGTGTAAAAATTTCCCGAAGACAACGTACTTTAAAAATATATGGGACTTCCCTGGTGGCGCAATGGTTGAGAGTCCGCCTGCCGATGCAGGGGACATGGGTTCGTGCCCCGGTCTAGAAGGATCCCACATGCCGCGGAGCGGCTGGGCCCGTGAGCCATGGCCACTGAGCCTGCGCATCCGGAGCCTGTGCTCCGCAACGGGAGAGGCCGCAACAGTGAGAGGCCCGCGTACTGAAAAAAATATATATATATACATATATATATATATATATTTTAGGAAGTTTGAAAGAGAAACCATTTTATTTGGATGATGTAAATAGAAACTTGTTTTTAAAAACTAAACTCGTTTGTTTGGTTGGTTTGGTCGATGGAGTTTTAGCAACAAACTAGTGTGGGTTGAAGAAAATTGGGGGGGGGGCAGAGGAAGAAGCTGTGGGTTTGTGAGATGTGTCCTAAATTTCTCTAAACTCTGACTTTCCTACCTGGTAAGGAATGAGAGGTAAGTGAGTCTCCGACTCACCTCCATCCTTGCTAGTCAACATCTCCGATGTAAAAGTGAATAAACAGAGACCATGTCTCTTTAAAGATGTGAGAGGGAAATCACTCATCATCCAGGAGATACTACTGTGATGATGTTACAGCCCCTGGTGATGCAGGGCTTCCTGGGTCTCTGCACCCTAGATTGTCACCCTGAGGCATTTCCGTGTCCTGTAAGCACAAAATGTGGGTCTGGGTTTAAAGCCTTCTCCCTTCTCAGGAGCTTCTGCCCCCAGTTCCCTTTCAATCTCCCTGGGTGGGGAATCCTGGTCATCACACCTGCCCCACCCCGTGCCCCTGGGCACAAATCCTTCCCCCTCCCTGTTTCCCTCCATCCCCCTCCTACTTACTCATCACCACTTGCTCTTCCACTGTTCCTTGATCTCTGACGTCTAGCTCATGCTTCGACTCTTTCCTCTGCAACCGTTCTCCGGGATTTCTGCATCCTCACATTCAAGACCCTGGTCTCTCACCTCCTTGAGCTCCTCCATGCCAATGACCTGCATCCCACTTTAGTGAATTGCCATGTTCTGCCACAATGTGACCATCGGGAACTGCTCTAATTTGAAAATACATGATTCTAAGTTTGAATATTTTTGATGGAGAACACACCCTTTTACTGCCTCTTCCTCACTTTCATGGGACATCTGCCTTCATTGAGAGGCCCAGCTCTACACCTCCTTCCTTAGCTTCCAACTATTCAAGCTACCACTACCTTCCTATTAAACCAGATGCCTTGCAAAGCTATTTAAATACTCTCTTTGTCAACCTTCCCTGTATCATTCCCGCTTGACATTCCACTGTGCCACTGGCCACTCCTGGTCCTGGGGGACCTATCAATCCTCCCTGCTCTCTCTGTGACCGATGGGGAAGGCCACAGAACGTTAGTGAAGAGATATTCCCATTGCAAAATACAACTGGATCCTCATAGCTGCTTGACAAGGATGTGCAGTACCCAGTAGCCTACTTGAGCTCTTGAGAGCTGACCTCTCACACGTCCTTTGTAACAATCCTCTTCTAGCATATTAATCTCTCCGTTTCTACTTGCTCCTTTATCCTTTTGCCTAAAAAGGTGGTCATACTTCTTACTCCAAAAACATTTCAACGACAAACTTTCTGTTAACTCCGCCTACTCTTGAACTACCATCCTATCTTTTCCCTTCCGTTTTCAACCAAACTTATGAAAAAAAAAACAAAAAAAAAACAATTGTTAATCACCCAGCCTCTTCCTCCTCTCTGTGAAGTGCTAGTAATCCATCCCTCTCTCTAAATCCGACTCTTAAAGTCACCAATGACTGTAGGCTAACAAGGGCTTTTCTCAAGTCTCCTGTTTCTCAACTTGAAGCTTTTAACATGTCAATCAATTCTTTCTTGAAAATCCTCTCTCATCTTCCCTGCATCCGGGGTCTCTATCCTAGGACTTCCCATTTCCTCCCTCCTAATACAATTGTTAATCACCCAGCCTCTTCCTCCTCTCTGTGAAGTGCTAGTAATCCATCCCTCTCTCTAAATCCGACTCTTAAAGTCACCAATGACTGTAGGCTAACAAGGGCTTTTCTCAAGTCTCCTGTTTCTCAACTTGAAGCTTTTAACATGTCAATCAATTCTTTCTTGAAAATCCTCTCTCATCTTCCCTGCATCCGGGGTCTCTATCCTAGGACTTCCCATTTCCTCCCTCCTAATCTGGCTTTTCTTCATTCCTCTTTTTTTTTTTTTTTACATCTTTATTAGAGTATAATTGCTTTACAATGGTGTGTTAGTTTCTGCTTTATAACAAAGTGAATCGGTTATACATATACATATGTTCCCATACCTCTTCCTTCTTGCGTCTCCCTCCCCCCTACCCTCCCTATCCCACCCCTCCAGGCGGTCACAAAGCACCGGAGCTGATCTCCCTGTGCTATGCAGCAGCTTCCCACTAGCTATCTACCTTACGTTTGGTAGTGTATATATGTCCATGCCTCTCTCTTGCTTTGTCACAGCCTACCCTTCCCCCTCCCCGCTATTTATAATAGCCCGGAGATGGAAACAACCTAAGTGTCCATCATCGGATGAATGGATAAAGAATATGTGGCACATATATACAATGGAATATTACTCAGCCATAAAAATAAACGAAATCGAGCTATTTGTAATGAGGTAGATAGACCTAGAGTCTGTCATACAGAGTGAGGTAAGTCAGAAAGAGAAAGACATACCATATGCTAACACATATATATGAATTTAAGAAAAAAGAAATGTCATGAAGAACCTAGGGGTAAGACAGGAATAAAGACACAGACCTACTAGAGAATGGTCTTCATTCCTCTTTAAATGAGGGCATTTCCCAAAATATCTCACATCCCTTGTCCTGCTTTTGGCACCACCATCCTTCTAGTTCTTCAGGTTCAGATCTGGGGTGTGATAATTAACTTTGCTTCTATCTTTATTTTCCCAGCCCCCCCATCCTTTCCCCAACCCCAAATCAGTTTCCAAAAACTGCTGATTATGATTTAGACAGACAGCTCCCATATGTCCCTTTCTTTGCATATTCCCTGCCATCACTTCATGTTTTCATTTATCTCTTCCAGCCCGAATGACAAAAAAAATCTGTCCTCAGCAGTTCCTCTCCTGGATTCCCTCCTCCCGGCCACTGACACTCTGCTGTCAGGTGAATTTCCTTAAAGCAGTGCTGTGATTTTGATACTCCCTTCTCAAATATCTGTCCATGACATCTGTGTTGCATATACACGCTACCTATCAAGAGACTTTGCTCTTTGTATTGCTATGCAAAATGCTCCCAGTCTATGCCCAGTCTGCCTTTCCAGTGTAACTTCTGCTCTTCTGTACTTAGCCTTGGCTCCAGACCCAAATGAATCTCCTTCCCTCCCTCCAACAAGCGTTGTCTTTTCCTTTCTGCAAAGAGCTGGGCTTTCAGGTGGAGTCATCCTTCAGTCTCACATAAGTCCACATGCACAGCATGAAGCCTGGCTCTTCCATAAACTTTTCCCTGATAAATGATGCCAGAGGTAATCTCTCCCATCACTAAAATTCTAGAACACATATTGTTTGTACCATTTAGTAACTTTTCCCGGTCTTGTATATTATCTATTTATGATTTCATAACCCAGCTGTTCAAATAATAATAAAATTAATAATACTCCAAACCCACTGAGAGTTTACTATATGCGAAGCCCTTGACATATTAACCTATTTGATTCTCCCAACACACAATCTTTTGGTATGATTTCAGCCTTTCCTATGTGATAGCAAAAGGAATGGCTGGAGTTTCCGTCCCATGCACTGTGGGAAATCCACCACCAGTTTTCCCACCCTCCATTCCTCTGGGATCCTCAAAGAAGGAGGTGGGGGAGAGAGTTGAGTTCTTGTGAGCCATCCTCACTGGAGGCTGCGCTGGAACCAGCACTAAATGGCTTGCTGCCAGCATATAGCTCTTGGTTCCTGCCTTTGAACCCTAAATCCTTCATTTCCCCAGAGCCTCATTAGCATAAGGCTGCTGGGTGGAAGAGATTTTTTGTTAACAGTCTGAGAAAAGAAAGAGGGTAATTACATCAAAACCCAGAAAACAACTTACATTGATCACTGGAATCAGTGTCCTATAGTCCCTCTGCCCCACCCCACGCGGAATTTTCCTGGTTAATGTTCTCCTGAAGCCTTTATCTATCTCCTATGTCTGGGCTCTTCTTCCTTCCCAGAGCCTCTGACATCTCCCTCTTCCCATCCTCTCACTGCTGAATAAATTCTTAGTTCTTCTCACCCTCAAGATACAGAGTAACTCAGCTCTCCTTTTGTTTTGCACTCACTCATCCGAATGCCCAGTGGGTTTCAGCTTTCACCTCCAAAATGACCCAAGTGAAGTATCTTCTAAAATAAGCTTCCACCTTTATGCTACTCACTTAGAAGGCTGCTGTACTTTTATAAATTTAAACAGCAACATTTTATTTTTCTTCCTCACCTGTGTATATCGTCTCTTCCTGGCATATGCATGGCTTATCTTTTATTCTATATTGTAAGCATCTTGACTGCATCTTTTAATCAGCTTTGTACCCCCTCTTTGTGCCGAATACTTATTGAATAAATAAATTAAGAAGAGAAAGAAAAGGCATGAGGACAGACGGCTTTTAAGATGGATAAAGAGGGCTTCCCTGGTGGCACAGTGGTTGAGAGTCCGCCTGCCGATGCAGTGGACGCGGGTTCATGCCCCAGTCCGCGAGGATCCCACGTGCCGCGGAGCGGCTGGGCCGGTGAACCATGGCCGCTGAACCTGCGCGTCCGGAGCCTGTGCTCCGCAACGGGAGAGGCCACAGCAGTGAGAGGACCGCGTACCGCAAAAAAAAAAAAAAATTGGATAAAGAGAAGCAACGACTGGTTTCTATCGATGGCTAGGAAAGCTTAGAAAGCCTCTTTTTCAGGGTTGCAGATAACCCAAAGCTGGGAGGTAGAAAGTACACAGAAAAATTCATCAAGGTCTTGAGAGTTCTGTACTATTTCCAGAATATACTGACTCTTACTAGGGCCAAGATTACAAAAACTGTATTCTGTAAATACTGAGCATCTCAGGAAATGACATGAGGTATTCTCCCCGGACTCCTTTTCTTTCTGGAATGAGAAATGTAGGGGAAACTAAGCTGCCATCGAGGTCTCCCTGGACTAAACCCTCACACCAAGGTGTGGGCAGCCCTGGGTTGAAATCACTTCCTCTGGTTTATTGTTGTTGAAATGGCCACAAAGCTAATGATTCAGTTCATTCCCAGGGGATAACTTGCATTCTCTCTGCTTCAATAAGCTGTCATTTCTTCTCACAGAAACAGCAATGTTCCCAGATCTTAATTCTTCACATCAACTGGAATTTATAAAAACATGTTCTTGATTCCTCTCTGAGAATCACAAAGAATCTTCTTCATTTAATGTTTGTTCCTTATCATTCCCAGCTACCTTAGGGAGAAAACCTGCCAACAGCACCAAAGATGTGACAATTCCAGCCCAGTCTCCCTCTGAGCAGGTTTTGTTCCCAAGACTAGAGACCCAAGAAGCTCATAGTCTAAGTGATTAAGTAATTTCATAACTATTTAAGTTTAGAAACATTTTAACCTCAGAATGTTAATGTCATCCAGAGTCTGCATACAACTTTAAAGTCATTTGGAAAAATTTACTATCTACTATTATTTCAATTGTTCCCCTCATACTTCCATATCGGATGGAAATAGGATAGAAATGAGGATAAGGCAGTTTAGAAGTCACAAACAAAGCTCTGCTCCAAAACATAGTCATTTATTTGGGAATGCAGAATGTATTTTTAACAGAAACAAAATTTCTAAAATAACAACAACAGCAGCAGGAAAAAATGCTCTCATTTTCTGAGTACTTATCACGTACCAGATACTATACTAGGTTGAATGATATTTCACTCAATTCTGATAACAACTCTGAAAAGTGGGTATGAGGCCTTCCATCTTTGCTAGGAAACTAAAGCTCAGAGAAGTTGTGTAACTTACTCATGGACACTTAGCTGTACTTTAAAAATATAGAGTTACTTTTTGATGCTCATAGTAAATACTGAATAAATAAATTAAGAAAAGACATAAATGAACCAGTGGCTTCTTGAAACCATCCATGAAGCCTATGTAATTGTCCACATGCAAAGAAACATGAGCACAAAAATTAAGTACGGTCTTAGTAATAAGATTATGCAGAAAATCAGTTATTTTGGATTAAAACGATTTTAACATTGAAGTCTGATGTTTGAGAGAAACTGGTCTAAATAGAGGAGGGAGATGAATATTTTGGGGAGATAATTCTAGTCACTTTGAATTGTACTCAAAAACTTTTGGCTTCACTTTTCTTTAATACATAAGTCCCCTACAGATGAACTAGTTCAGTTCTGAGAGCATGTTCGTAAGTCCAATTGGTTCATCAAGTCCAACAAAGTTAGCCTAGGTACCCAGCTAACACAATCGGCTGTATAGTACTGTACTGTAATAGGTTTATAACACTTTTCGCATAAGTAATACATAAAACACAAACAAACACAAAACTAAACGTTTTGAATCTTATAAGTACAGTAGTGCAGTACAACAGCTGGAGCTTCTTAGCGCACCAGCTCCATCACCGCTGATTTTATGCTTGTTTCTGGACGTCCTGGGCTTGAAATAAAGACTCTGTACTATTGTACTCTCTACCGTACTGTACAGTCAAGTACACAAAACACAACCACTTGTAGAGGATGCAAGCACATGGCCATGTACACCACACACGTGAACTAACTTCTGTGACTGGACATGCGAAATGCACGTTTGCATCCTTGAGAATTTGCAACTTGAAGGTTCGTATGTAGGGGACTTACTGTGCTAGTATTTCTCTTCACACTTTTATATTTATCATCATGAGAGGTTTCCTTTTACTGTCATATGGAACAAAATGAAGCATACCTAGTTACAGGTGGCAGAAATCCGGGCAGTGACGCTTCCATATTTTATATCTTATGATCCTTTGTCATTATTAGAGACTCTGGATCAAATCCTGATATCAACAAAAATCCCAGGCATCCCCCTTCCCCCAACCCAAATAGAGAAATTAATCAGCTTTGTGGTAACCGGGGGGAAGGGGGAGGGAAGAATTGGATGCAGGCAGTCAAAAGGTACAAACTTCCAGTTATATGATAAATAAGTACTAGGGATATAATGCATAACATGATAAATATCATTAACCCTGATGTATGGATTATATAAAATTAAGAGAGTAAATCCTAAGGGTTCTTTTCACAGGAAAACATTTTTTTTCTATTTCTTTAATTTTGTATCTTTAGGAGATGATGGATGTTCACTAAACTTGCTGTGATCATCATTTCATAATGTGTGTAAGTCAAATCATTAAACTGAACACTTAAATGTACACAGTGCTGTATGTCAACTATATTTCAGTAAAACTGGAGGAAAACAAAACAACTGCTTTACAAAAAAAAAAAAAAAAGACTCAGTGTCTGGAGAGTCACCAGAACTAAGGGAAGGTGTGGGCAAGACACTGAGAGAACAGGGACCCACTCCAGCCAGAGTCCCACACTCCTGGGGAAGAGTGGCCATTTGAGCTTCAAAAACCTTTACTCGCCTCACCCAATTCCATATGCAAGTGTCCTGGAGGTGTCAAAAGGAAGCTGCTGACAGCAAAGAAAGGAGAAGGACGAATTCTTCTTGGGCCACTGGAAAAGAATTGGTAGCAAGGAAGGCAAAATAGTATTAGAAGCTGAATGGTCATGGGTGAAGAATAAGAGCCAAAGGAGTACCTAATTCACAAGTAAGGGTCAAAGATATTAGCTTATGAGGGGCTTTGCTGCCCCCCCAGCCCAGCTCTCACATCTGAGGAACATTTGTCCTGGACCATCAGCATCTGGGCTCGCGGGGAATACTGGGTAAATCTAGAGAACAGAGGAGGTCAGAGAAGATACCTTGATTCTCAATGGAATGGTCAAAATCCTACCAATGGGCAAAACAGAGCAGACACAGTAAAGAGAAGATAAGGAAAGAGAAAAGGTAGCTATTTCAGGTCAGATTTGGAGAAGACATTTTTGGAGAGAAGTGCCATGCATGTAGGCCTGTCCCTCCATCTAGAGAGCTGAGTAGTGGACATGTAGAGACTCACACACTCTGTGTGCCAAGATTTAAAAAATTATCAATTAAGCTAATTGTATCATGCAGCATTCCACTGTTGAAACAGATCCTGATGGAGATGTATATTAGGAGATATATTGGAAAAATTGGTTTATGCAGTTGGGTAGGCAGGTGAGTCCAGAAGCTGTAGGGCAGGCGATCAGGAAGCATAGGCTGAACACTTGGGCACCAGCTGAAGCCCCTGCCCACGGGCAAAATTTCTTCTTGCTCAGGAAAACTCAGTTCTGCTCTAAAGACTTTTCTACTGATAGAATCAAGTCCACCCAGATTATCTAGAATAATCTCTTTTACTTAAAGTCAACTCATTATAGATGTAAATCATATCTACAAGATACCTTCAGGGCAGTACCTCCATCAGCATTTGATTGAATATCTGTGGACTCTAGCCTGGCCATGTTGATACATAAAACTGATCAACACACTGATAGACTGTTCAGCAATAATGCAACAACTATCTACCTTAACAAATATGCATCACGATGATAATATTAAAAATATATATTGAGCAATGGTTTTTAAATGAGTGAAAAAACAGCAAAATATCAAAGATGGTTGAAAGTTATTATTACCTGTTTCTGGGTATTCTCTTGACCAGTCAGGGATGTTTGGATGCTTCATAAAATAAAGATATATGTAACTTTCCAATTATATATTTATTTCGTAAAATCTATTTTTCTTGCCTTAATGCCCACAAAATCGCAAAATATATTGTTATCAAGATTTTGGTATGTTAATAATAATGTCACCTCACACACTTTTCTTGAGTCATCATCATTTCTAGGTAGTTTTATAAATTGATTTAAATCTGGAAATTTTTGCTCTGTAGGGGAAGAGGCAACTAGAATTGCCAATAGATGTCTTAAAGAAATGCTTAGATTGAGAAATAATCAGGAATTTTATATATTTTGTTCAAATATTATAATAGAATCACATATGATAAATTAGCATTATCATAGAAAATTCTATGTTGTATCATATAAATTGCTATCACATATTGTGATTTTAATCATCTCAAGGCAAAATTTAGATCCTTTTTTTTTTTTTTTTTTTTTGCAGAGATATAACATCTTTATTGGGGTATAATTGCTTTACAATGGTGTGTTAGTTTCTGCTTTATAACAAAGTGAATCAGTTATACATATACATATGTTCCCATATCTCTTCCCATATGATGTTTTAAAATTGCCTTTTCTTTCAAGTTTTTCAAAGTTGGCATAGTAGAAAGAAAACTGAAAATAGCACGATGTTGCTGCATTTGCCCAAACCTCTCTTTAATAGGAGCATGCCGTGATCCATAAAGACCAGGAAATCATCCTTACAGAAATACGTTTTGGAATTATTTGTACATGAATCTTCTTTATATTCATGTACGCATTTTTGTTTCCTTGTTCTAATATTCTATTGGAATGTCACTTTACTTGTACAGGTTATATGCAATTTCTTTTGATTTCTAAAAACACTTTTTCCTTAAAAAAAAAATTGTAACCCTTTCAAAGTGAAATGGCCAAACTCTGATCTTTTCTTTTTATAAGGTTTTGCTTAAATGCTTATACCAAATAAACAAAGTTCATTCCAAATAACAAAATAACGTGGGAAGCTCACGTTCAAACTGAATTTAATTTTCTGCTGAAGACCACAGTTGGCTGTTTATTTGAAACTCTTCTGTTATTTAACTTAACTCTGCTATACATCTGACATCTTGTCTAAATTAAATCTTACTGCTTTAACAGCACTCAGTTCGCATTGCCATGACGTATTTAAGGATAGTTGCATGGCTGAATTTGATATTAGTTTCTTCCATTTTCCCCCTTTTGGCAGATATAGACAATAACATATATAATCTTTAAATTGGTTCATAGAATGCCGTTGTTATCCACAAATTGAAACCTTGTCTCTTGGTAACAAATTCAAACTATGTTGAGTTCTCTTCTGGCTTAAACGTGTTTTTTTCTTCATCTGAGCACAATTCTCATCAAACTTTAAATCAATGCCTAAAATTAAAAGGTTTTTTTTCAGCTTCTTATAAAAGCCAAAACTTAGCTTTACAGAGAATGTAAAAGCCAACGAAACATTTATAAATGTTCACTTCTTTATTTCTTCATCTAGTAGTTTTTAATAATTTGTATGATAAATGTATGCATACAAGAAGACTTTTATTACTAATAGAATCCAGTTGACCTATGTATTCTTAAACATTTTATATATTAAGTATTCTTATTTTACTACTGTTGATTAACAATCCCTTTTACAATTTTCCATTCTAGATACTGATCATTTGTTTCATTATTTTTTTAATCTGTGTTTTTAATCTGTGTTTGGCTATTTTAGCATCAAATTTCGAAATCACTTCCGCTTAACCTAGAAATTTTCCATTGTTTTCTGTAAATATTGTCCTGTTATTGCCACAAAAACATCATCATGCTTGGATAAATATTAGATGCAATATTATTCTTTTAATAAGATCACCCAATGCCCAGTGGTCTATTTTAGTGATTAAATACTATGAATTGTTTTCCAGTTATTCAGCTTTTTTTTCAGTTCTAATAATTGCTATTTTTCCTGTGTATATCATTTTTGTTCCTCTTATTGAGAGCGTAAGAGTCTGCAGTCACAGATATCTTCATTAGCCAAAGCTGATCTTAAAAATGGATTATAAAACTTGCACCAGTAATATCAAAACACTCTGTTTTTGAATTTAAAATAAAAACCAATTACATAGTTAGAAGGCATAGGTTTTATTTGTTTTGTTAAAATGCCCAGAAACTTTCATACAAAGATGCCTGTGAATTTTAAAAAGAAAAATTTTAAAGAACATCTCTAATTAGGTGTTTTAGGATCCAGCCTAATATTTATATCTGTAAATAAATATGTTTGGAAGATAAGGCCATTTTGTCATACCATTCAAATTACCAAGAAGGACTAAGATGAAAGTTAAAAGCTTTCTCAGTGGTAGTTCTATTTATTTGCAAAGACCAAATTTTCTCCTTTCCAATTATTTTGCCTGCTATATTGGAATTTCAGCCTATTTCAAATGTGTTAATGAAGCTACTTCTTCCACATTTAGCCCTTCTGATGATAGCATGGCCGTTCCTCCAGTCCCTTGGGCTGGACACTCATTCCTCTCTTTCACCCCATGATCACCGACAGTCTTATCTTAGCAATGTCTCTCCTATCTGTCCTCCCCTTTCGGTTTCTACTAACACTTCCCCAGTTTGGGCCATCATTACAACATGTCTAGACTTTTAAATAGGTTTCTAAGTTGGTTGCTTTTCTCCTGCTCAAGTCAATCCACCCACTGGTACACATTCATTCTCCACAATCTCAGCCTGATTTTCGCTTGTGGATATCCTATGCATTCTTCAAAATTAATCTCAGTTGCTTCCTCTTCCATGAAGCTTTAGCTGATCCTCCCAACCAGAGGATACCTCCCATTTGGAATCTCCTAGTCTCCTCTGGGAAGAACGTTCTTCTCGCTTTATTGTTGTCTAATTCCTTCTCTTAGTCCCCTTATAAACTGTGAGCTTCCTGTAGTCAAAGTCTTTCTCTCTATTCTTTATCTCCCCCGTATCCCTAACATGATCCCATATATACAGACAGTATCACTAAAAATTTGCTGAATTAAATAGTGTATAGGTGTTCCCTTTTCTCCACATCCTCTCCAGCATTTGTTATTTGTAGACTCTTTACTGATGGCCATTCTAACCCGTGTGAGGGGGTACCTCATTGTAGTTTTGATACAAGGGGAACAATCTAATTGCCGATTCAGAAAAAGATATCTCAGTTTTCATGGGAATGAAAACACCTGTAAAAAAAGGAATAAATACTGCTTTTCAGAGGTGGGAGACTGTGGGACACATTTGTTTTCAAAACTTCTGTTTGAAAAATCTCAACAGGAACCATAACATCAAACAAGCGAAACTCTCTCCAAGCATGTTTTTTCCTGTTTGTTTCAATGAGAAAACGCTATGATATTTTGGCTACCTGGTCTGCTTGTTTCCATGCTGAGGGACATTCTGTCCTCTGGAAGGAAAAAGGAAAGAACAAAACTTGAGCCTGAGAAAAGTGGAAGTAATCTCTTTCCCTAAAGCTAATCTTTTTGCAAAACCATAAATATGACACATTATTAATGGAGGATAATTAATTCATTCCTCATACGTGTCATTCTTATTTCATCAATGTGGCTATTTTCTCCAGTGCTCTTATTTGACCCAAAAGTACAGACAACTCCCGATAAGATGTGGATTGCCTGATGAAATTAAGTCCCTCCCTCAAGAAAGCAAACATTTTGAGATTTACTAGGGCAATTCACATTGAAGGCAAATGATACATTTACTTCAACCCTTTGCTCCTATCTCTCTGAAACTTTAAGGCAAATATGTAACCACGCCATCAGGAAATATGGCTGCCATCAACACAAAATTGATTTTTCATATACACGTCAGTCTCAGAAAGGTAAGTTATAAAAGAATAGATTCATGGGTCCACAGGGGACTCAGTAAAAATTTGAAATGGCAAGCTATTTTTCCTTATTCTTAGTTTGAGGGGAGGGGGCTTTCAAACAACATGATTTTAGCAGTATAATTTTAAATATAAAATGAAAATTTTAAAGGTCTGCAGTCAATTATTAGCTTGTGTGATTTACACATGACTTTATCACACAAAGTCCTGATATAATACAAAATATTTGCAGAAACAACAGTATAACACACCTGTGAAGGGCAATGGAACAAAGTGAGAGCATTACAACCTTGAATTGTTCTCCAATCCTTGACACTTTGGGGACTACTGGTAGTCCCCAGACCTGGCCTTGAGAACCCAGGGCTTAAGCCAAGCTGGGCTTTGTACATTCACCTCCGGAGTCCTTCTCTGAACTAGTGGATGCAGTGGTGATAAAGAGAAGGGGGCAGATGGGAGAAATATTTAGGATTTGCTAGTAGACTGGTTGATAGAGAGCATGGTGAGAAGTTGAAGGAGCTGAGACAATGCCCAAGGTGGCTAGAGGGACCGAGGAGATAAATGATGGGGACATTTTCTGAGACAGGGAATATAAGAGGAGGATCCTGTTTGGTGTTTAAGCTCATAAAGAATCGTGGATGCCTGCCCTCACTACAAAAGGCTTCCTACATAGGTGGAGGTATTAGCGTAGAATCTGGAAATAAGAAGAATCTGGACATCTCCCAGTTAGATTGTAAAGACTCCCTACACCTCAGACTCCACCTGCATCACTTCTTGTGTCCTTAGCCTAGCCACATGGGTGTTCGCAACACATTTAACGATCAAAGTTAAACTGATTCAACTATGCGCCATCAACAGAGCTGGTGTGAATAGGTACATTTTAATTGAGGCTTGGAGAAGTTAAATACTTGCCCAAAGGCAGTCACACAGTTAGTAAGTGACGAAGCTAGCATTTAAACCATGCTGTCACTCCTATGCAATGGTGGAACCACCGGGCTATACCACTTTCTTATTCAATGTCCTTGTAGTCTGCACACAGCCTCATACAGCCATCACTTCTCAAATCCTTTGAAATATAGTCAAAAAGCGAGAGAGAGCTGAGCATGAAAACTAGAGAGGAGGCAGCCTTTTGCTGAGAGCGAGACCTTGGTTAAGGGGCATACATGCTTGAAAAGAGAATATATTTCTCCCTGGTTACTTAGGAGCAAAAAGTAGGCTCACTTTAGACTTGACCTTGGTTCCAAATATAGTTCTAACTGTCTCTTCTTGGAACTCAGGGTTGCAACTTCCAGGAAGAATACAGTCGGCTGATGACATTTTTATTCTCCTCCCATGAAGTAAGGAAGTATTTAATGCGTCATCCAGATGGAAAACTCACTTGAATGAGCTTTTTCTCCCCCATAATGCTAACAGTCCAAAAACAAAAGTCTAGCTATCCAAATGAAACAATGTGATAAAATACATTTTTTCCTAGTAAGTTTTGCTCAAAACATTTCTTTTGGTGAAACTAGCATTTCTCACACCAGTTAGTCTCAGGAACACTTTACATTAAAAATTAGAGCTTTTGGGCTTCCCTGGTGGCGCAGTGGTTGAGAGTCCGCCTGCCGATGCGGGGGACACGGGTTCATGCCCCGGTCTGGGAGGATCCCACATGCCGCGGAGCGGCTGGGCCCGTGAGCCATGGCCGCTGAGCCTGCGCGTCCGGAGCCTGTGCTCCGCAACGGGAGAGGCCACAACAGTGAGAGGCCCGCGTACCGCAAAAAAAAAAAAAAAAAAAATTAGAGCTTTTGTTGGTGTTTATGTTGTTATTGTGCTGTTAATGTTTATCAATATTAACCATATTGGGAATTAAATCAGAACTTAAAGTATATATATTTAGTAATTCATTTCATTTCTTTACAGTTATTTCAAAATATTGACTATGTGCCCCATGTTGTACAGTACATCCTTGTAGCATATTTTACACTCAATAGCTTGTACCTCCCACTCCCCCACCCCTATATTTCCCTCCCCTGCACCACTGTAGCCACTAGTTTGTTCTCTATATCTGTGAGCCTGCTTCTTTTTTGTTATATTTACTAGTTTGTTGTGTTTTTTAGATTCCGCATATAAGCGATATCATGCAGTATTTGTCTTTCTCTGTCTGACTTATTTCACTAAGTATAATGCCCTCCAAGTCCATCCACATTGCTGCAAATGGCAAAATTTTGTTCTTTTTTATGGTTGAGTAGTATTCCATTGTGTGTGTGTGTGTGTGTGTGTGTGTGTATAAAACATATCTTTTTTATCCCTTCATAGAGGATGGACATTTAGGTTGCTTGCATATCTTGGCAATTGTAAATAATGCTGCTTGAACATTGGGGTTAGTAATTCGTTTTAAATGGCAATAGTAAACCCATTAGATGTTAACAAAAAATTTTGTGTGTGAAAAATAATCGTGCTTTCCAAATAAAAAAGCAAACTGAGTGACTAGTGTCACTGTTTTATATTTTTGCAAACCTCTTTAATAGGAGACATGGACCCTCATGTTTGCTTCTGTATTCGTCTGTGCTGTATCACACATCATGCAGCCTTTAGACAGACCCACGTGTGGGAAAATGAGAGTAACAAAAGGCAAGTTGTATTTTAATATTATTTTGAAAATGGTTCTGATCTCATGATCCTCTCAGGGACTCTGATCACTGACTTATCCTTTGAGAACTTCTGAAGTAAGCTCTGCCAGTCTTTATACATCTGTCTGCAGGGTCCTTCTCTGAAGGACTTCTCCTAGTCTATCCTGTGGGAGGCTGAATTTTGAGAGGACACCATGGTCTCCACTCCCTGATGTTATTCCTGTATTAGCTTATTTCATGTGGAAAAAGAGATTTTTGCAGATGTAATTGAGGTCAATAATCAGTTGACCTTAGGATAGGAAGATTTTCCAGTGCATCTAACCTAATGACATGAGTCCCTTAAAAGCAGAGAGCTGTCTTCAACTGGGAACAGAAGAGGATGTCAGAGATCTGAAATGTGAGATGGAGGGGTCCCTGGAGCAGGGAACTGAGACAGTCTCTAGTTACTGAAAGCAGCCCCAGCCAATAGCCAGCAAGAAAATGGGGACTTTTCCTTAGAAAAGGGCCCAAGTCCCAGATGAGAATGCATCCAGCCAATACCTTTATTTCACCCTGAGCAGAGAGCCCAGCCATGCCAAGCCAGACCCTGACATACAGAATGTGAGTCAATAAATGGGTATTGGTTTAACCTGCAAATACACATTAACGGAAAAGTTTAGAGCCATTTCCTTACTATCATTTTTCAGAAGGAAGCCTATCATTGTTTCAAGCTGTGTGTAAGAGCTGTAAGAATTCTGAGGTCTTAGTAATTACCCTTCTACTAAGAAGCCTCTGAGTCTAGACTTTGTCCATGTGACAAATGATCTGCCTGCTGCCTATTTCCTCTGGATGCTCTGGAATGATCAACTTTTAAATAGGTTTTGATGGGAGTTTCAGCTCCCTCAAATCCTTTGTGGAGTGAGGTTCAACAACAGCTAGCCTCTTGCAAGGCCTGAAAGTCTTAATTTCTCCTACCTTGCAGGCCTGTAAGCATCTTGGATAACTTCACTATCATAAGAAGATTTACCTTCTTAATACTTTTCCTCACTCACCTGTCCAAGCTTTCATTCGGTTCAGCCCAGATCATTCTCTCACTGGCCTCCCTGTCTCCATGCATCAGCCTCCTCTCATTGACCCACCTGGAAGACTCTTTTCCTCCTTCCCCATCTTTTTTTTTTTTTTTTGCGATACGCGGGTCTCTCACTGCTGTGGCTTCTCCCTTTGTGGAGCATAGGCTCCGGACACGCAGGCTCAGCGGCCATGGCTCACGGCTCCAACCACTCCGCGGCATGTGGGATCTTCCCGGACCCGGCCACGAACCCATGTCCGCTGCATCGGCAGGCGGACTCTCAACCACTGCGCCACCAGGGAAGCCCCTTCCTTCCCCATCTTTTGCTGCACAGTCAAAGCTCCGCATCCTTCAAGCTTGATGTCCAGGTCTTTCAACCAATTAATTCTACTTTTATGAATCTAATGTAAAGAAATGATCAAAGATACATATCCAAGTGCATACTATACATTACTATATTATTTTATATTATTAAAAAATTGAAACAATTTGCTTAATTTTCTTAATTCTAAGAGCCATATCTTAACACATTTAGCCTTTCTAATGCATATTACAAATGATGTATATGTAATGTAAATTTTTCTTTATTCTACAAAATGTTATTTTAAACTCATATTTCATTTTAAAATCATTGACAACTTAGAACAAAGGGAAATATTAATGCTGTGAAGTTAGGGAGTACGGTCCACAAAAACACCCTCATGTCTGATGCCAACTGCAGAGTTGGGGGTTCTCAAGGTCACCCTCTGATTCGATCATTCGCTAGAGAACTCACTGAAAGCTGTTATACTTATGGTTTACTACAGTGAATGCTGTACATTAAAATCAGCCAAGGGCAAGTGTGCACAGGGCAGAAACTTCCCAAGGTGGAGTGTCCATTTGGCCTCTCCCAGTAGAGTCATGGACAGCGTGAAGTCCCCTTGCAACAATGTGTGGCAATATGCCTAGAGTATTGCCACCCAGAGAGGGCCACCTGATCCTTGGGTGTCCAGAGTGTTTACTGGACTCAATCGCGTGGACTTGAGTGGCTGCCTGTGTCACTGTGTGGCGCATCCTACTTAATCTCCTGCCCCTCTGCACCTGGAGCAAATGCTGTGTGGCCTAAGGGGCCCGTTATAAATCGCGCTGTTAGACTGTCCAGTTTAGCACAAGACCCCAAGTTAAACAAAGACATTCTTATCAGGCAGGACATTCCAACGGCCAAGAGAATACCTCCCCGTAGCCAAGGTCAAAGGCCAGATCTCTCTCTGGGTGAGATTCATTCTTTGCTACAGAGCCCCCCCAAGTGAGTTTAATTCATTAAATTAAATATAGTCCAACGTGGTGATGGAGGAGCAGGCAGCTCACTAAAGATATGTTTTGAAAGTTACTTATGACGTGGGGAAATTTATAGAGCATAGTCTTTGTACTTTTAAATTGTGTGTGTGTGTGTGTGTGAAGTCTTTCAGCTAACCAATGATACATTTACATTCTGCTTTAATGATTTTTCAAATTGTCCACAAATTTAGTTTCTATGAAATGTATTTTTTATTCCCCAGTTCAAGTTCTGAATTTTCTTACAGAATAACAGAGGCCTCTCCTTCTTTCCTATTACGTTTAACCCCAAACCGGGACTTGTGGCAATGTTTAAAGTCAAAGAATGGAAAGTCACTTTGGAAAGTCAGTTGTAGAGAGCAGAGAATTTCGCAGCAAGAATTCTCTGTTTCTCCACCTATAGAATGTATTCCTCAT
Organism: Neophocaena asiaeorientalis asiaeorientalis; assembly: GCF_003031525.2. Classification (NCBI taxonomy): domain Eukaryota; kingdom Metazoa; phylum Chordata; class Mammalia; order Artiodactyla; family Phocoenidae; genus Neophocaena; species Neophocaena asiaeorientalis. The sequence continues at coordinate 12,846,839 of NW_020175393.1, forward strand.
TCCTTCTTTCACTGAACAAACCCCGTGGAATGTGTGCAAGGCTGGGGCTATAGAGATGTATGAGACATGGGGTCTCACACTCAAAACACTGGGAATCTGGTGACAGAAGGAAACATATAAAGGCTAAGCTACCGTATAGGACAGTGGTGTCCTCTCACCCCCTAAAACCCAAAGTGCCACAGCAAGTTCCAGTCTAGAAACTTACACAATCAATGAGATGTTACTCTAGCTGGAGCCATAGAAGTAGGGCATCCACAGTAGAACTCACCTCTCTCCATAGGTCCTATACCTTCCAGGCCACAAACAGATCCCAGAGGGCAGTATTAGGATGGTGACCCAGGCATCTGCCACCGTATGGACCCAGAATCCCAATTATCTTTCTTTTCTTCTATTAACTTTGGAGTTTGACCACTTGCTCCCCTTCCAACCCTCACACTCAAAAGGCATATTTCATCGCTATTCAAGACATTAGAATAGCAGGACTGACACTCAAAGAAGGTGCTTCCAGTGACTCCGGGGTTTCCGCACCTAATCTGTACTGATTTCACGGTCATTCACGCGGCACCATTTCTGGTTTTGCCATTTGCTGCAGAGCAAAACAAACAGACAAAATGAAGCAAAATAAAATATAAAGCACAAGTTTATTTTCCATCAAAATAAAAGATTGATTGAATGAAAAAATACGTTATAAAAATATTCTTCAATATATTCAGGTACACACACACATTCACACCAAGTGGAAAATACCATTAACATCTGAAAAAAGACTATAAAAATACAGAAAAAAAATTGGCATATCCTACTCAGGAAATAAGATGTCACTCCCCGCCCCCTCAAACACAGAATCTGCCCCAATGTCCTTTGGTCTGAGGACCCATAAAAATTGTCTTTGACCCTGTCTCTGATGACAGTCACCGCTGTTCTGTGTCACATCTAAGGCAGCTGTTTTTGAAGCAGCCTCAGGTATTTTCTCAATTGCTTCGTAATAACATTGTTATTACTAAGTTAAAAAACAATCTCCACCTTTCTGCTCTATTCAAAGGCCAAGGGCGCGGGGGAAATCTGTCTACCTCCCAGCTGGGCAGTGCACACACAAACACACGCACACACAGGTCTACAGACCAAACAATCACCGAGAAGGAAATACGTTTCATTTTGCCTTGTCCAGAAGGACTTGGCAAACAATGGGGAGACCTGAGATGGGAAAATACCCAAAAGCCGCTTGAAGTGCTTATCTGCGTGTTTAAAAAAAAAAAACAGGGAGCCGTGAGTGGCTCTGGATCATGCTGTGTCGAGGTGAATACACAGTCATTAAATGAATGAGCTTTACTTTCTGCATCTCCTCCAGCCATCTTTCCTCTCCCACACCCAGAGCCACTTTTTTCTTACTCCAAATTTACAAACGAATGATATAGAAGGCAAAATTGTTTTGACCAGAGTGATGCCCATTTTTCAAATTGCATGAAGGGGGAGATGCCTGTGAACAACTGCTGACTTAGGACTAGCTCATGAATTAGTAGCTTAGTATTGAGACGATGCGGGTTGATCTTCTGGTGGTTTCTTTTCTATGTTTTCAACATCTGGATAATCAACTAAATCTCTTTTGGCTTTTATCCGATCACCTGGCTTTCCTGTAGAAAATTGTAACGTATATGTATACGTGTAGATGATTCACTTTGCTGTACAGCAGAAACGAACACAACATTGTAAAGCAACTAGACCCCAATAAAAATATTTTAAAATTTATTTTATTCAAGTATAGTTGATTTACAATGTTGTGAAAAGCTTTTCAATTCGCAAATGAAAATGTATACTTCAAAGGTATGCAATTCATTTCTTTATTTTTATTGAAATATAGTGGATTTACAATATTGTGCTAGCTTTACCTGTACAGGAAAGTGATTCAGTCATATATGTATGTTTTTCAGATTCTTTTCCATTATTGACGTGATATTGAATATAATTCCCTGTGCTATACAGTAGGCCCTTGTTTATTTTATATATAGTAGTGTGTATCTGTTAATCCAACACTCCTAATTTATCTCTCCCTCCCTTTCCTCTTTGGTAACCATAAGTTTGTTTTCTGTGTCTGTGAATCTGTTTCTGTTTTGTAAAGAAGTTCATCTGTATTATTTTTTAGATTCCACATAGAAATGATTATCATATAATAGTTGTCTTTCTCTGTCTGACTTACTTCACTCAGTGTGATAATCTCTAGGTCCATCCATGTTGCTGCCAGTGGCATTATTTCGTTCTTTTTTATGGCTGAGTAATATTCCATTGTATGTATCAAATATATGCAATTGATATTCAAGTCTAATACCAATGAGTCAGCTATCATCAAAGTATAAAGCACAGTCTTCACTAGTGAGAAATGCATAATCCAGCAGGTGAAACAAAGTTAATAGGGATAAAAAGCAGCAAATGATAGAAAAACTATGCAATCAATACCTCCTGCAACATCTTGGTGGCTACTTGAGTACGATAAGATTCAGAGGACAAGGGAGTCGATTCAGGCAGGAGCAGGCAGAAATGTTTTCAAGCAGGACGTAGGCTGCCATCTGAACCTTGAAGAACCAAGGAGGTTTGCAAAGGTGGAAGGGGGAGTGGGTGGGCTTTCTAGGTTGAATGAAACAACATGGGGAGTGGTAAGTTTTTCCTTTGGAAGTAGAGCATAAAAGTAGATGAATATCAGATTATTTATTGACAGGGCCCAAGTATTCCAAATCAATAAAAAAAATAACCTCTCGAAAAGTAGCAGAGCCTAGGAGAGACTGACCAGACAAGCTGAAAAGTTATAGACTTGTGATGGGTTTGTACCCACATGGATGGTGAGAGGCGCATAGGAACCTCATCTCTTCATCTTGTTCACCACTGTATCCCCAATACCTAGAACAGTGTACAGCCCATAGTAGGTGCCCAATAGATTTTTGTCAAATGGATGAATGAATCTTGGAAAGACTCAAAGTGAGACCTGGGCTCATACACTTCCAAGCAGAACCATTTCAGACCTACAAGAGCTACTGTTAACGTTTGTTTTCCTGAATGGGTTGGTCTTCGGTGGCATTTGCTAAGAATACAAGCCCACTTGCCCATTGGAGTAAAGGTGAAAGAACTCAAGGAATGTTCTCGTCCCTTCAGAAGTATGTGAGAGTAAATGTCCTTTTCTAAGCTGACCTGTTCCCTGCCCATGCCTGGAAGCTTGAAGTTTGACTGCTCACTCCAAAGTCTGCATGACTGCTAGTGATAATAAAGGTCGCACAAGTGTTCGGCCCTTTACAAACAACTCAGTTATTAATTTTGCTGGAATCATCTGCGCGCTCTGAGGGTTGAATATGTATGGTAGAGTTTATTGTGCATAATGGCTCCAGATCTAGTCAAATCCCCTGACTGAGCTTCAACTAAATACAAAGGAAAGATCTGTCCCAAGATTTACAGGATATATTTGGAAGGAGGAAATGCTCCAACTAAGAAAACATGGCGAGTTCAGGTGCCCCTTCAAAAGATAAAAATAAAAAGGAGACCATGTTTTATTCCTTATCCTAGAACCAAGGGTAACTGTGATATTTCAGGGTGGTTGTCGTTCTTTTTTCTGAAGATGGCCCTTTCCTCTCCTTTCCACCTCTTCCACCTTGATATTTTACTTCTGACAAATGGAAGAAAGTAAAGAGATTCTCCCGGCACAAATCTCTTTTTCCTTGTGTGGTCTCGTAAGCTCTTCAGGAAGAGGGGAAGGTCAGTGTCCTCTGTGCAGTAATCCCCAGTGTCTGCACTTTGTTTTCCTTCTAGGAATATAGAACCCTTTGCAATTTCTCCACCATGTGCTCTCAGTAGCAGTAGAAATAGAAGCGATTTCTTTTTCCCTCCTTTTTACTTTTTTTTTCTCCCCCTCATGCCTCCAACATCCAATAAGGGTTTTTATTTTGTTTTGTTTTGCTTTGTTTTACATACTTGATTGTTTCTTGGACAGCTCTCCCCTGTCCCTATCTCCCTTGGAGATGAGCTGAGAATGAAACTGGAAGATTTCCTAGGGGCTTCTCAATGCCTGTCTTTGACTTTTCCACTGTGGGAGAAAGAACAACAGTTAACCTTCTCATTCAAGAAATTCAGCCTGGGGCTTCCCTGGTGGCGCTCTGGTTGAGAGTCCACCTGCCGATGCAGGGGATGCGGGTTCGTGCCCCGGTCTGGGAGCATCCCGCAGGCTGCGGAGCAGCTGGGCCTGTGAGCCATGGCCGCTGAGCCTGCGCGTCCGGAGCCTGTGCTCCGCAATGATGGAAGTGTGACTTCCTGAGAGTGTGTCCTCATGCTCCTAGGAGGTAATTCAAACTTCTTGACCTTCTTGTCTCTCCACTGATTGTGGGCACTAAGGGTGGGGAAGTGAGGATGGAGTTTTGATCCCTGAAATGGCTGCACAGACTGTGAAGGATGTAGGTAGACCCACCAGTAGAACCGTCAACCGTGAAGTCCATGGCCAGTATGTTAGTGGCTAAGTGATGACATTTCTTGCTGAGGCTGAATGAACAGGTTGATAGGAAGACATTAACCAAAGTAGACTAAGGGGATAGATACCAGAAGGCATCTTGGTAATCCCTCCCTCACCAGCCTCGTGGCGAGTCTTGAGTCTTGAATAGTTTTGGGAGTAGGAAGAACATGGGTTTTGGGGTGAGAGGGTCCCTGGGTTTAAATCTCACTTTGGGCACTTTCTAGGTGGACTTGGTCTCTGTTTCCTCGTCTACAGTACCAAAAGGGGAACTATAAGGAGGATCAAGTTACATTTTCTAGGTAAAGAAACTGGTATTGACAATTGTACCTGGAACACAGAAGACGTGCAATAGAAGTCTTGTTGACTCTAAAAGCACTGATTTTTTTTTTTATTTAAAAAGCTTTTTATTATAGAAGTTTAAATATATATATATACAAAAGCAGAGAGGATTGGATGATGCCCTTCACTTGATCAACAAATGTCAGCATTTTGATACACTTCCTTTATCTTTTTTTTCTTTTATGTTTTCTTGTCAACTTTTAAAGCAAATTTCTGGGCTTCCCTGGTGGCGCAGTGGTTGACAGTCTGCCTGCCGATGCAGGGGACACGGGTTCGTGCCCCGGTCCAGGAAGATCCCACATGCGGCGGAGCGGCTGGGCCTGTGAGCCATGGCGGCTAAGCCTGCACGTCCGGAGCCAGTGCTCCGCGATGGGAGAGGCCACAACAGTGAGAGGCCCGTGTACCAGAAAAACAAAAAAGCAGCAGATCTCTGATACCATATCATGTTACTCCTACATACTCCAGTATTAAAAGCACTTATTTTTAATAAGATGTGCTCTGAGAGGACTGGATAAGGTGGAGGTGATAACTGAACATCACTAAGTGATGGCACAAGAAAAATGTACTTGTATCTAGGCAACTGTTCAGCCAGGAGCCAGAGCCGTGTCTTAAAGTGATACATACGGACCCTAACTCCTGGTCTGCTTGCACCCCCTCCTCGCCCTGGGAATCTTGTAAGATAAATAAGCACATGTAGGAACCATATGCTATCATGTACTGTTGTTTATCCGAAAGAAACCTTTGCAAAGGAAGAGCTGGACTTCAATAGTGAAGTCTCACCTCTTGGCAGTGGAAGCTGCTGGTCCCTGCCAAGACAATGTCAGATCTTGAACAAAATTACTCATTGCCCATCTCTGTGTCTACAGTGTATTTTTGCACATGACCGTGGGTTTATCGGCTGCGCTGGAGGGAGGATCCGAGTTAACACTTTGATTTGGGGCTTTACAACGGTATTGGGCTGGCAGGGAGATGGGAGAAGAAGGGCATGTGTGTGCAGAATTAACATTTCCCCACCTTCAGGGCCAGCATCACAATCTTCTAAATATCTGCTATGATGACAATACCAGCAACTTTGAGAAAGGTATGAATTTTTTGAGAAACTCACATGTATCCAGACCCATTTTTTGGTGAATAATTCAGTAGCCACGTAGAACAAGGCAGTTTTTATTTTGAAAATTAGGTATAACTCCAAAGCTCTAATGTTATGAGATCTATTCCTTCTGTATTTCATACCTGGTTCAGTCTCATAGAAATTTTCCAAATCTCTTCCGTGATTTTTTTGAAGTAAACATCAAACACAAGCTGACAAGGGAGAATACGTGCACATAGAAAGTGGATCCCATTTGTGTGGAAGGATAAAGTCTTGAAAGATATAGTCCAAAAACAATGATTATTTACTGTGTGTGGCGGGGTACTGGGGAGGCAAAAGTAAACGTAAAAGTAAGGAAACGGATTTTTATATTCTATCATATGTATTTTTTAATTTATAATAAAATAAAAAGCTAAAAGTAATTATAGCTAACATATATTGAGCGCATACTATGTTCCAGGAATTTTGCTACATGTGTTATTTCATTTATGGATACTTCTCACAACAACCCTATAGGCAGTTCCTATCATTGTCTCAGTTTTACCATTGAGCAAATTGAGGCCTTGGGGGGACTAAATCACTTGCCAGAGGACAGGGCTAAGTGCAAGAGCTATGCTACAGTGGGAGTCCAGATTCCATACTTCCTGCCACGGTACTCAACTTCCTCAAATGAATAAACTTAAAATTCCTATTTGGGAAACAAAGAATCAATCTCACTCACTCATAGTCACACGTGTTATACATCTTATGCTCTATACTTGGAATGTACACCTTGTTTCATTTAGACACTCAACCAAATGTCTATGACTGTACTACAAAACCCCTCCCAGCACCTGCAATGCCAGGATGAGGAAAATGTATACACATTGGGCTGGGGAGAGGCAGAAGGGAAGAGAGGTCGGAAAAAGACATCTGAGGCTGGTGACCAGTCTTCGTTAAAGTAAAAAACAAAAAGCAAAGAGAGATGGGCTAGAAAGGCATTGTAATTTAGGAACCTGAGAGTCCTGTACATTTGGAAATGTCCTAAGCGGAAGTTATGGCAATGCCTTTGATATTCTTAAAGTCTATTTTATATTAAGGGAAAAATAATTAGACATTTCTTTTGGTTGTGAGTCTTCAGGATTCTTCCCTGTAAAGCCTTCTTTGGTCTGGACTATTTTTCTTTCTACTTGTCAAGGGTCATTACACTTTTCTATAGGATAATGAACAAGAAAAAGAAATATACATCCAGGAGGGTCCTTCTCTCCTTCACAGCTGCCGATAGCCTTTCTCCTCAGCTTTAAACAAGTATTTTGTAAGCCACCTCGACAGAACGCTCCGATATGAATGTTCTGCGTGATTAAATCGCTGACACACTGACTTTCATACCCTTGGAAATTGGGTTTCTTTTCCCACTGAAAGAAGAGGAAGAAAAAACAAAATGTATTGGACTCCTATATATTCAGGCATTAAACAAGCTTGAACATGATGACAATAGATAATTGTCATCTTTCCGATTTTTCTTTTTTTTCCGGTACGTGGGCCTCTCACTGTCATGGCCTCTCCCGTTGCGGAGCACAGGCTCCGGACGCACAGGCTCAGCGGCCATGACTCACAGACCCAGCTGCTCCGCGGCATAGTGGGATCTTCCCGGACCGGGGCACGAACCCGTGTCCCCTGCATCGGCAGGCGGACTCTCAACCACTGCGCCACCAGGGAAGCCCCCATCTTTCCCGTTTTTAACAAATAACTAGAAATAAGATAGCCTGTCCAACGTGGTCAATAGCAGGACTGACATTCGAACCCTTGTCTCTGGACCTTGAAGATTGTATCTTTCCTCTAAGTGCACTACTTTGGGGCCGTGACAATATCATATAGAATTCATGCTGCTTTATTAACTTCAGCACTATTAATAGTAGTAATAGCCGATATTTGTTGGAGGCTTACCAAATACCAGGCAGTAGGCTGAGAATTTTCAGGCTTCTCTCATGAACTCCCAACAGTAACTTTACAAAGAGTTATTACCCTTAGCTTACAGATGAAGTAACTGGGCTTTGGGAATGGAACCAAGTTAATACCGTTAGTAAGTGTTGGAGCCAGGCCTCAACCCCTTTTCTTTCTTATCAGTTCTGTTACATTACACATCTATCATTAACACTTCTCTGCTCGCACCAGTACCAAGACTGTCTTGATTCCTGAGGCTCACGGAAGTGCTGTCATTAGAAAATGAAACAAAAAAGTCCTCACTCCCTGCCCTGCCCTACCCTCCTGCACAGGGCAAGGTTTATTCAGATCCTAATCTCCTGTCCTCAGCCTGAAACATTCCCCCTTTCAGTTCTCTAAGTCGGTGGTTCCCAAATCTGAGTGTGCACCAGCATCCCCCGGAGGGCTTGTTAAAACAGCACTCCCTGGGCGCCACTCCAGAGTTTCTGATTTAGGAGGTCTGGGGCGGGGTCCAGGAATTGGCATTTCTAAGAAGTTCCAGTCATGCTGATGCTGCCGGTTGGAGATACAGTTTGGGAATCATTGCTCTAGTCTAAAAGAAAGCAGGGCAGGTGCACTGCATGTTTGCAGAATTTAATATGTAAAAAATTGTCAACATAAATTTTGAAAGTGATTCCACGGATGTGACTTCTTACATATTCCTTTAAAAGCTGATGGGGAGGGGGGCTGTATAACATTCCCCGCATCAGGTGACATAGAGGACAGGTGGGGCTGGCTCCCCACAGCCAGCCTACTTCAGGAAAACAAAGTCACATTATCACCAGCACCAGGCAAGCTTTCATGCCACAAAGAGTTGTCCTTGGCAGTGCCTGGCTGTGTGTTGTCATGGAATCCACAGCTGCCTTGCCGTGCCCTACTGGGGGACATGGCTGAGATCTAAGAACCGGGAAACCTTATCCATAAAAGCAATGTGTCCCTTGGCAACACATCACACTGGGGATCTCCTCTCCTCTGGTTTCAAGTGTCAGGTCAGAATTCCAGAGGGGTGTTGCCTCCCATCTGGCTGGCATAAAAGTAGTTGTTGGCAATGCTTTGTCTGTGATTCCTACCCAGCGAGATAAGGTCTTGCCAAACCCACTTGGTACTCTTTGGTGATAAATTTCTCTTCTCCCAGGGTGTTACCTATGAAGAGACACAGAATCAAAGAAAGTCAGGACTGGAAGGGATCTCTGAGCTCATCTAATTAATGCAGATCTGTGGTTTTACTGATGGGAAGTTGACACACAGAGGAGTGATGGAGGCAAGCTAGAGGTGGGCCTCCCAAGGACTCCATCCCAGAGAGAACCTTCTACATAAGCCCCATGGAGCACATCAAGGAAACGTACATGGGCACTTTTTTTTTTTTTTTAGGATCAAGCAGGTGAAATGGAGACAAATTACAGAAGAGTTTGTGGTCACCAGTGGACTCTTCCCCCATCACTTGTCCTTTTCTCAAGTTCTAACCCTTCCCTGACCTTGCCCGGGTTATCAGGAGAATCTGGAGTCGAGTGTCTGGATAAATTACTTCATGGTACAGCCTGAGGGTCCAATGTTTATCCCAAAGCAATAAATCTCTATTCACAAAATATTAGGAATGGTTGCTGCTTGCACAGAGGGAAGCGAGGAGGCTTTCTGAACAAGGGAAGTGAGGCAGAGTGGAGTGCTCTGGACCCTCCCTGCTGTGTGCAGCAGCTTACCCAAACTCTCCCAGTCCCGGCTTCCTTATCTACAGAAGGGGGAAAATAATATGCAACTTACTGTGTTGTTTTGAGGATTAAAGGGCATGATCTATGCTGAGTCTAGCACAGAAACTGGAATCCTGAGGGCTTTGGTCACCTCTGTTCCCTTTCCTACCCTTTCTGTCAATAATGTAATAGGGAAGAACAAATCTGACTCCATATTGGATCTGTCTCTTTTATTTTAATCTTTGTATTCTATTGCTTTTGCTACAAGTTAATCACTAAAGGGATGTTGCCTAAGGCTTAAAGTATACATAATGGCCCATCCTGGGGAGCCCTGCCTCCCATGCCTGAGGATGAAGCTAAAATACCTTTGTTTAGCTCACAGGAAACATTCTGACCAGGCCAACCTATGAATGGCTGCAGGAAAGAAGAAATCAACACATCCCCTCTGAGTCTGGCCTGAACCAGGAAATATCTGCAAAACTTAACACTTTTTTTAACTTTACCTCCTCACCTTCCCCTCTCGGCTCTATAAAAGAAACTAGCACCCAAATCTGGGCAAGATGGCTCTTTGGGACACTAGTCCACCAACTTCTTGGTCTGCTGGCTTTCCAAATAAGGTCCCTATTCCTTGTCCCAACACCTTGTCTCTTGATTTATTGGCCTGTTGTGCAGACAGCAGTATGAACTTGGACTGCATAACACTAATGCAAGCCCTGGCAGCAAGGGGAGGGCTGAGGAATAAATTGCAAGCAGCCCTGATCTTTCCTGATTAATCTTTGAGGACCTAGTAAATCTTTGCTCTGAATGAAGTCACTATTTTATGTTTCTTTTGTTTTGTTCCCTCCGCCCTGAAGAGTTAGGGTAATTCGTTCATGGAAGCTCATGTATGACAAAACTGTACAAAATCTGCCAAACCATTTTCCCCCAAAGTAAACAATGAATCCAAAAATCTAGGAATATCGGGCTTCCCTGGTGGCGCAGTGGTTGAGAATCCGCCTGCCAATGCAGGGGACAAGAGTTCAATCCCTGGTCCGGGAAGATCCCACATGCTGCAGAGCAACTAAGCCTGTGCACCATAACTACTGAGGCTGAGCTCTATAGCCTGCAAGCCACAACTACTGAGCCTGTGTGCTGCAACTACTGAAGCCCGAGCACCTAGAGCCTGTGCTCCACAAGAGAAGCAACCACAATGAGAAGCCCGTGCACCGCAATGAAGAGTAGCCCCCGCTCACCACAACTAGAGAAAGCCCGTGCACAGCAATGAAGACCCAACACAGCCAAAAAATAAAAATAAATAAATTTGTTTAAAAAAAAAATCTAGGAATATCCCCAATCTATTTGGTGCCTCATACTTGAATTAACTTGCATTTACCCAAGTTACTCAAGGTATATCCTGTTAAGACAACCTACATTTTAAATAAAACACTGGTTTTCTAGCAGGAAAAATCCCCTGCCAACCATGGCTGATTCCTGCTTTGCTTAAAAGCAGCCTTCAACTGTTGGTCAGCACCCTTGGGCTTAAACCCAGGAAACAGAGGTATTGTTTCCCAGCCCCAAACAGAGTTATTATGTTCTTAGCTCCCTAATCTCTTTTACTAGACAAAACAGTAGCAACACTGTAAATCGTTCCTAATTAGAGTAGTTGGATTAAAACGCCTTTCACCTCGCCACATTCCAGGCTGGATCTCAGGTGTATTTAAGCTTTGAGCAATTTGTCCAGGATTTATTTCTTGGTCAGAGCCCGCCCCCTGAAGTTTAATAAACGTAATTACAGCACCGTTTTGCTGCCTTCTTTTAACAAAAGGCACATTGTCTTTCCTCATAAGAATCATTGAGAAAGAAATAGATTTGGGACTTTTACCAAAATCTGCATCAGGCTGGGAAACATTCTAGGTGCGACAAAATGACCATCCCTCAGCCCCTGCATTTGTTCTGGAAGCATCCAAGAAACAGGGAGAAAATTAATCTTTCTAAAATAGCTAGTTGCAGATCTGGAAGAGCTTATCCAGTATGAGGGATGGCAACATCTAAACACGATTCCGTTCTCTGTGTTCAATGTGAAACTCTCCGCTAGTGGAATTTCCTACTCTGAGTGCCTATTATATTCATACATTAATGACCTTCACATTCAAACTGGAATGGGCAAGTCGGGCTCTTTATCTTTCTTGACTCTCAGCAGTAGTTAACCCAGTTGCTGTCCTTGAACTCCTTCTTGAAATGCCTTTTTTTGCTTCTGGGTCTCATTGTCCTGGTTTCCCTCCTACTTCACAGGCTGCTCTTCTCCTTCCTCTTTACTGAATCCTCGTCTTCTCCCTACTTCTAAATGATGGGGTACCCTCAAAGCTCAATGCTTGGACCTACTCACTTCTTTCCCTGTACCTGCTAGGTGATTTCATCTGGTCCCATGGCTTTAACCATAATCTCCAGGGAGAAGACCCTAAGAGTGTATCTCTATCCCAGATTTTCCCTTGAACAATAGATTGGTATGCCAAGTGGCCTACTGGACATTACAAATTGAAGGTTTCATAGGCATCTCCAAGAACTGAAGCAGCTGACCAAGGCTACATAAGCTTGTGGCCAATCAAATCAATCAAGGTGACTTCCTATTTCAGGATGTCCCATGCTGTCTCCAATTATACACACACACACATTAAACCAAAGTCACATGGATATGATTTCAAGAGTCAAATAACTCTATAATTCCCTGCTTCTCAGAGACAAACTCTTTTAACTGATTTAGCTGATTCTTTTGGTATTTATTTCTATGTTTCTAAATAACATGACTATAATGCTACTTCTTGGTTTCTCAGTTTTATTGATTTCCAAAAACAAAGAATGAGTATTTAGATCTCTTTTCCTATCCTCTCAGATACACTTCCTATTCTCCACCTTCCGAATACATCGTTATTATTTTGGTTATATCAAAATCATTTCACATTATTGGCACTCTGTATGCTCTATTCATAGCTGAGCCAGGTAGTATGCTAATTGCTCTTCCTTTTTTGCACAACATTTTATTTCTGTTAGGTGTAACTCTTTTTACTTGCTTAGATTTCTGTGTTCTTATAAAAAATCCATACCCAACCTACCTCAGAGTATGTAGGTCTCTTCTAAATAACACTCAAGTATATCAGGTATCCTATCATTTTCACCTTGTTGAGCAGTCTCTGCTGTGGATCCAGCCTGGACCGGCCCCACGGCTGCTGTCTGGCTAGCGACTCCCTTATTCCCACCCTAGAGGTTCCCTCTCTCTCTCTCTTCTACTGCATCTTGTGTCCCAAGTCTTTCTGGGCTTATTGCTGCCTTTGGCATAGTCTATTCCCCAGTAACCTTTGGGAAAGGCAGTATTGCAGGAAAACGTGTCAAGAATTTCTTCGTCTGAAACTATCTTTATTCTTCCTCACACTTAATTGCTTTTAGGTTGCAGTCTTTTCTTCTCAACATTTTGAAGACATTTTCCATTGTTTTCTAGCTTATACTGCTGCTGTGAAGAGTCCTGATAATATTCTGATTTGGACCCTTCAGGTAAATCCCACTTTTTCTCTCTGAAAATATTTGCATCTTCTTTTTTTTTCTTCTGTGACCTGAAATTTCACAATAATGTTGTCTCAGTCCATTTGGGCTGCTATAGAAAAATACTATAGACTGGATGCCATATAAACAACAAATACTTATTCAACACAGTTCTGGAGGTGGGAAGTACAAGATCTGGTGAAGGTTCTTCCGGGTTGCAGACGTCCGGCTTCTTGCTAAATCCTCGGGTGGTGGGAAGGGCTGGGGAGCTCTGTGAGACCTCTTTTATAAGAGCCCGAATCTCATTCATGCAACATCCACCCTCATGGCCCAAACTCTTCCCAAAGGCCCCACTTCCTACCACCATCACCTTGGGGACTAGGTATGAATTCATAACATATGAATTTGGGGAAGACACAAACATTCAGATGATAGCATGTCTAACTGTGGGTCTGTTTTCACTTATCATACTGGGCATTCTGTGGGCCTTTTCAGTAGAGAAACTCATGACCCTAAGTGACCAAAAATTGTTCTCTGTTTATGACTTTAATGATGCCTTCCTTTTGTTCCTCTAGTCTTTCTTTCTGAAAATCCTACTATTCAAATGGTGAAATTCTGGGTCTAGTCCTCTAATTTTTTTTTTTCGTTTTACATCTTTTTCTTTTATTTCTATTTTCCAGGTCATTGCCTCAACTTTATCTTCCATCCCCTCAGTTGAAGTATTTTAGTGGTTATGTTATTCTATTTTTAGTTCCAAAGATTCTTTTTGTGGCCCCAGTATGCCTTTTTATAGCACTTGTTCATAAAGGCAATGTTCTGTTGGAGGTTTCTAAAAAAAAAGCCCCTGCCCCAGCTTCCTTTTTCTGTTTTCTCCTTCATCTTCTAGTCGAGCTCACAGAACTGGATTCTAGGTGACACCATACAGGCTCTTTCTGTTTGTTTTGGCTTCTGCATTTAATACTGGGTACTTTCCTAGAGAGCCTAGTGGGCTGTGACAGTTTGGCTTTACTTTTCAGAGTAGGACATTGAAGAGCTGATTGGAAGGTCTGTGAACAAAGTGCGTAGGATGGTTCTTGGCTTCACTGTAGGTGTGAACATTTCATTAGCAAACACCCAGAGTCAGTATCTTTCAGTGTTTTCTCTTGGTGATCAGATTCTCCAGAGAGGACCATCCCAGTCTCTTGCCAGGAGGAAGTAAGCCTCGCTGCTGGTGTTATATGTTAACTTTCACTGAATCTCTCTGTTTTGGAGATGGTAAACTCTCCCTCAAACGCTTCTGGAGACCCTCAGTCCCCAAATCCCATGTTTTCCCCACATATCCATATATTCTATTGCTAGCGTGGAGGAAGGGATGGTTACTTGGTTGCTTGGGGTGAGGGAAGCATCTGAGAGTCTGTTTCCTAAACTGACTTTGAACAACCGTACGGTTTAGTTCCACCTTCACTTCACTTCTTATGGACACTGGGGCTGCCAAGTCTCAAGTCTCTTGGGGGACTCTGCAGGGTAAAGCAGCTTGCTTCTTGGCTTCCCTCGCTTCTGGCTTCATATTTAGCTTTCTTAGGCCAGCTGAGTCAGTTTGCACTCACCCCACCTGCTTTCCAAAGTTCTGTTGCTGTTGCTTCCTCTCTCTCTCCTTATCCTTAATAATTCAGGTCTGATAATCCCTTCCTGCTGCTGTTCACACCTTTAGAAATCCCCTTCCCTTGAGTGTGGCCAGGACTTGTGACTCACTTCTAGCCGATAGAATATGGAAAAAGTTATAGGATGTCACTCCCCTGATCACCTTATATTGTACAAGACTCTGTCTTAAAAGCAGACTGGACTAAGAGACTCTCCTTGCAGGCTTAATGACATAAGTGGCCATTTTGGAAAATCCCAGTGGCAGGGATGTGTAGGTGACCTCTAGTGTCCCAAGGTAGCCTCTGGCAAATAGTCCGTGAAAAGCCAAGGTTCTCTTTACCACAGCTGCAAGGAAATAAGTTCTGTCCATAAACTGAATGAGTTGGAGGTGGATTCTTCTCCAGTCGAGCCACCAGATAAAGAGGTAGACCAGCTAGCTCCTTCAGTCTTGTGAGACCCTGAGCAGAGGACCCAATTAAGCTGTGTCTGGACTCTTGACCCAGGGAAACTGTGAGAAAATAAATGCAGGTTGTTTTAAACCCCAAAGTTTGTGGCAGTTTTTTACACAGCCATAGAAAATATTCCAATGTCTTTCTCCTTTTTTAATTCTTTTATTGCTGTTTCAGTAGCATTCTGGAAGGGAGCTGAGCTGAATGTGTAGTCAGTGGGTTAGACAAACATGATATATGGTATGTGATCCAACACACTTTTAAAACACCCTAATTTCAATTAAACAGGCAAATAAAAATTCTAGCTACTTGCTATGGACTGAATAGTGTCCCTGCAAAATTCATATGTCGAAGCTCTAACCGCCAATGTGATTATTTGGAGACAGGGTCAGTAGGGAAGTAATTAAGGTGAAATGAGCTGATAAGGGTGGGGCCCTAATCTGATAGGATCGGTGTCCTTATAAGAAGAGGAGGAGACACCAGAGAGCTCTATTTGCATGTGTATGGAGAAGAGGCCATGTGAGGACACAGACAAGACAGAAGAGCAGTCTCACTAGAAAACAAGCCCAACGGCAGCTTCAACTTGGACTTCCTGGACTCCAGAACCATGAGAAAATAAATTTCTGTTGTCTAAACCACAGGCCTCTGATGTTCCATTATGGCTGTCTGAGCTGACTAATATACTCCTACAGATAGCAGTAAATGTGGACTTGGCTTACTTTTGTAATCACAGGCTGCTGTGACTTAGGACATCAGGGCTACTCGTAAAATAGTAGCTAGATGATGCCTGAACTCCTTTGCAGACCAAGTAGTCTAGGATTCTAATTACAATTAAATTAGCAGTTCCAATCCTGCTAGGCTGACTTATATAACCCTCTTCTTATTGTAATTCAACTTCCATAACTACTACCCTGGCATAGCCATTTGCCATCCATGTTGCCCTGCTCACATCTCACCTCTCTGTGCCTTAGTTTCAGCAGCTGTAAAACAGGGATAATATTATTCCCCCTTCACAAGCTTATTGTGAAGATTACGTGAGTTAATAGGTGCACAGCACTTAGAATAATGCCTGACACATAGTGAGCACCCTCTACACGTAGCTGCTTCTTTTATGACTTCTTACCACCACCACCATCATCATCATCACTGCAATTGTTATTGAAAGAAATCAACACTTGCTTTAAAAATGCCACAGCAGATTTTTAGGAGACTCTGGAAGCAAGGATGAATCAAAGGGCTTAGTTCTTCTGGGCACTGTGGTCAGGACTGAAACTCAGGTGAGCCCAAAGTGATGGCAGTATGGAAGGGAAATGTTGCTTCCTACAGTGCCTTCACCTGCTGCTCTCTATCTCATCCAGAAGTAGCATCGGCCACACATGTAAATGACTTCCAAAAGTGCCAACAGTGTATTATGAAAGAAAAGCAGGTGCTTTAAGGTCTCTCTGGATGCTGACGACCAAATTCTCCCTCAATTTTCCTCTTACGTAGAGAGAATTCTGGGAGTGATGAATCTCGTATCTAACCTCATAAGGCTTGC
This sequence comes from Neophocaena asiaeorientalis asiaeorientalis, assembly GCF_003031525.2. Taxonomy (NCBI): domain Eukaryota; kingdom Metazoa; phylum Chordata; class Mammalia; order Artiodactyla; family Phocoenidae; genus Neophocaena; species Neophocaena asiaeorientalis. Next base: position 12,863,517 of record NW_020175393.1, read on the forward strand.
TTAGGATTGCAGGTAATTTTCAAGGCTGTTACGAGGCTGTAGAAATGGACTAGGAACCAAAAGTCCTAAAAGCGCCCTTTACTGGCTTCACTTTGGGAAGTCACTTCACCTGTCCAAGCCTCTATTTCATCATGTCTGCACTAGGTCTGCCTGGACACCTCACGTCATTGGATGGGGGACCAGATGAAAGTGCCTTGTAAACTGAAAAATAATGCATTTTATATATATATATATTATATATATATATATAAATACTGCTTTATACTTCCTAAGTAACGGCTATGAAGCTATCTGAAATGGACACTTCTATTTTGTTTCTGATTAACTTTCAAAGTTCAGTGACTGTACCTAAAAAACAAAAACAAGCATAAAATCCAACTGGAAGTTTTTGGAGGAAAACGCCTTTTCTCTAGGAAATTTCACCAGTGACTTTTTTTATAAGAGAGTGAACATGGTCCGTCAATGCATCTAAAGTGATTTCATGACATTTCCTTACTCCAATTCAGGTGATTAGAAATGTCACATGAATAATGTGATTTTATGAAAAAGGAAACCATAGTTTGCGGTAGTGAGAGGCTAGTACAACTGACATAATTTCCGACAAAAACTTAATCTTCTACGTTTATGAAGCAATTCCTTTGAATCAAACCCCATGGAAGTAAATCTCTCCATTTAATTGAAGATAAAGATGGCTGTCATGAAACTGCTGAGAGTTTCTTATTATATTCTCAGACTCCGAAATCAGAAAAATCCATTGAATATTGAGCATGATTCCTTCACTGACATTGAGCTCTAATGTCAATTTGCTCCAAAAAATTTTCCTTGATTTTAGGGTTCCCGGTCTTATTCAGTTGATGAAAACTGAGTTAGCGTGATGTCGTTTGAGGACTCTCCAGTATAAGAAAGTACATAGTTGCCTGAAAGAGGAAAAAGAGGATAAGAATTATTGCTACTATGTTGGAATCGAGCATAAGACCAAAATGAAAATAAGCCTGTGCAATTCCTTACAATTCTGGACAGTGTTAGGAAGAGGTTAGGGTGTACAGCATCTTATTAATGCCATGGAAGCTTACATTTGTCAGATATCTCTCATCTGAGAAGAGAAGCGCTGTATTTTCAGACGTTGGGGAATGAGATTGGTTTGAGATCACTGAATGTTACTGCTGGAAGGAAGCTTAGTGATCTCTTAGTTTTTCTTTTTACTGATGAGGAACAAAGGTCCAAAAAGGTAAAGAGATTTATTAAAAGCCCTCAGGCTGGTGGCAGTGATAACAGGACCCAAAGCTTCTGGATGAGCCCATTGAGCATTTGGGGAGGGAAATATGCTTTTTCAAGTTCCGACACTTGAACTTTATCTGAGATCCAAAGAATTTTGATTGGACTCTAAAGTGAGTTGCCCATGATGGATTCATGTTCTTTCTTCCTACCCCTTAGAACCTTTGGTTTGTTGTAACTCACGTTTGTGTTGGAATGGGTTGAAAGTCTTTTTGAATCTGGGTTTGAGAGATGAATCTGATGAGTTTTGCTGCACAAAAGAAAACCAAGTCATTTAGGCATTCAAAGTATTCTTTTAGGTGCCTGCTTTTTCACTCAAACTCCCTCAGAAGATTACAAATACTCAATGTTTCTTCTGCCAAATGTGCATTTACTTTAAAGCAAATGAGCCACCTACCCAGAAAACAAAATCTCATTTTTGTCACCTAATTTGAAAGTGAAACTGGAGAAGGGGTACAAATCCAGAAGATGCAAAGCCCTCACTGACCACTGCTGCCTTCTGAAAAAGGTCAATAATTTACATTAAAAACAGGGAGATAGGGCTTCCCTGGAGGCGCAGTGGTTGAGAATCTGCCTGCCGATGCAGGGGACACGGGTTAGTGCCCCGGTCCGGGAAGATCCCACATGCCGCAGAGCGGCTGGGCCCGTGAGCCATGGCTGCTGAGCCTGTGCGTCCGGAGCCTGTGCTCCGCAACGGGAGAGGCTACAACAGTGAGAGGCCTGCATACTGCAAAAAAATAAAAATAAAAAAAATAAAAACAGGGAGATAAACCACTGTCAGGCGTCTTTGCTTTTGGTTTTGGTGTATTTTCCTTTTCAGTGTTTTTCTCTCTTTGGCCTTCCAGTGAGAAAAATTCTGACTTCCTGCTTTGTAGGGTGGGGAGTGTCCTGTCTTGCTTTACTAACTAAAGGTTTGACTTTAATGCAGTCACACATGCTGTAACTCCCTCCTTTTCTTAAGAGTAGAGAATGATTCATTAGTTTCACATTTTCTGGTTCAAGGGATTTTAGTTCTTCAAGACATAAAATCAAAATCACAGAATATTAGAATTTCTGCTTTGAGTAACTAGTCTAACACTTAATTTTTACATCTTGAGAACATTGAAACCAAAAGGTACTAAGTGACTTTCCCGAGGTCACACAGCCAATTGGTCACTGAGTCAGAAATACAGTCAGGTCTGCCAGCTCCTGGGGTCACAGCTTCCTAACCCACAGCCCTCTCCTATGAAATGCAGACCCAGGAAAATTATTTTATAAAAATGCCAGAGGCTAATTTCCTCACTGTTTTTTTAATTTCAAAACGTTATATTATCCTTTGTTAAGAATCTCTAAATATCCATGTAGTTTTTCATGCACTTAAATCGGCTGATTTTTATCACACACAGAAATTTCTGCTTTAGAAACCCTTTCTGAAAGGCCCTCCGTGTCTTGCTAAAAGACAAAAGTCTGAGTTAACGTCAAAAATACAAAACCGAGAGGCAAGTACTTTTGTTCCTAACTATACTGTTCCTTAAGTGGATTGCACTTTTGTGGCAAAGAATGAAAACAAGAATCCTTTGTTTCCATACAAACTTGTCAGTTTGTAGACTGAAGAGCTAAAATTGCAAGTGACAAAGTCAGGTACACCAGCATAAGGGAAAATTCATAAAGATCATTTTACATATTAGAAATTAATGAAGGCTTCCCCGTCTGATTTTCTGGAGAAGGAAAAGTGGTCTGCAGGAGATCTAGACAGGCAGGCAGAGAAAAGGACCCTACTGATTCTAGATATTGGGAGACAAGTCAGACTATAATAAGCAACACCGTTGAAACGTACTTGCTCACAAGAGCACCACAGACCCCCATGCCTGAGCATCCTTGAAGCTTTCCACACCCTTGCATCCATTCATCCATTCACTCATTCATTCAACGGCTCTTTAATGAGTATTGACCACGTGCTGGACATCATGCCAGATACCAGGAATATAACGTGACAGAAACTCAAGGGGTTTACACAAAAGTGGGCTTGCCGCGGGGCTGTGTAAAAAAGTGCAAAACTGGAACTTCACGAATTGCCTCCACAGCTGCAGGAGATGATTACCTTTGATGCTTGGTTCCAAAAGCTTAAAGGAGACAACTTGTTGAGTAGCAGCTGTTGCAGCTACAGGGCAAAAAAGAAATAGTGAGGAGCTACACATAGGCAATCGTACAGAGGCAAATCAAGAGCAAAACAACAGAAGGGCTTCCCTGGTGGCGCAGTGGTTGAGAGTCCGCCTGCCGATGCAGCAGACACGGGTTTGTACCCCGGTTTGGGAAGATCCCACATGTCGCGGAGCGGCTGGGCCCGTGAGCCATGACCGCTGAGCCTGCATGTCCGGAGCCTGTGCTCCGTGGCGGGAGAGGCCCGCGTACCACAAAAAAAATTAAAAAAAGAACAAAACTGAAGTGTGTAATTGTTATTTAGTAGTTGTATTTCCCGGAAGCATTTAATAGACGATAAGCATGTGGGTCTGATGAAAGGATTTCTTTTCTTTTCTTTCTTTTCTTTACCTGTAAACAAATCTAGAATGAAACAAAGAGCAACAGTCCCCAAAACCATAATAATTCAGATTCTAGACATTAGTAATTGGCAATAATGGCTAAATCGAAGTTTGAAGTGAAGAGTGTCCTCATCAAGTGAATGGTGCAAACAACAAGATTATTTGGTCCAATCAAGAAGGAGGCAAATTGCTTCTTTGTAAACAGGGGTTTGGAGGCATGGGCAACAATTATGATAATTATAAAATATCCTTATCTTATTAAAACAGAGGCTACATCTTTTAGCTTATTGTCTTTACCTCTCTGCAGAATTGCTCAAAGCTTGGAAAAATGAAAGAAGTGTAAGTATTTTTCTCTTATCTTTTACTTACATTGGTCATCCTTCATTAGGAATTCTATTTAATGTTAGAGGCGATGTAATATTTACTACATAAAATTCTAGAAACATACAAATAGATAGGCCTTTCAGCATATTCTAAGTGAATGAATAAATTACGTAAAGGAGCAAAAAAGAAATTCACCCCTAAGGAAAGTTTTTCTGCTGGTTAATTATGCCAAATCATAATTTAAAAGTAAAAACAAGTTTCCCCTTTTTTTCTACAATGTTCACATTATACGTTGTGGTTAGTTCTCTACAGCTCTATTTTCAGCAATGAGTGTTTAGTTTCTTTGTCTCCTGACGGAACCTGCCTTTTGTGAAATTATAGAATTTTATTATGCAGGTACCCATGGTCTAACTTCTTATATATGAATAAGGGCCCTAGAACTGAAGGGGAGGGACTAGGTGCCTGGGTTAAAGGAGAAAGAGAGAAATGAATACACATACCTTACTATCCAAGAGCATTCCAAAACATAAGATGAAAAAGCCCTTAAAAAAAAGAATAAGGCACATGTATTATCTTTTCCTTTTCCAGTAAAGAAAGCATTTATATGTATTACTATTCTATTATATCCCCCAACATTGAAATTATTTCCTTGTCTGTCCCCCTGTTGACTGTGGGTCCTTGAAGGTAAGGATACTGTGTAAACTCCACGATGCCTGGATTAACACAAAGTACACAAACATTTTTTTTTTGGTTGAACATATAATTAAATTATTGTGTGAATAAAGTCTGAAACACACGTGGAGCACCATTTTCCCCTTTGTGTTATCCTAAACCCAAAACAAAGAACTTCCATTTGCTTCTATGTCTTAGTCTTTCTTTAGGCATTAAACAAACGTTAACTAAGCGTCTATGATGTCAGCAGTCACTGAAGTCCGACCCCAAGGCCAAGTAGAGGAAGTTGACTATATCAGCATCCTTTCCATCAGGTCCATCCAGCCCTTGGGTAACCCTTGGCAGAGTCTTTCTTGGACCTTGAAATTCTCCTCCCAGGCAGAGGACCCTCAGTTGGTGCCTGTTCAGACAGCGTGTCACCAAGGGCCCTGGACAGCATTTCCCTAAACCTGCCACCATTAGGTGTGTGCTCTCCGTGACTGCCCTCTGTGCCACCACCTAAGTGTAGCCTGGTTTGTTGCAGTAGGTGGAGAACCAACTGGATTCAGGAGATACATACTGAGCACTTACTCTGTGCCAGGCACTGCACTAAGTGCTAAATGATCTCATTTAATCTTCACATTTACTCTAAGATACAGGTAATACTATTATCAGATAATTAATATTAATAATATTAATTAATATTAATAATATTATCAGGTACTTAATATTACAGGTAATTAATTAATTAATGAGAGAATTAAGGTATAGAGAAATTAAATAATTGAGAGAATTAAGGTATAGAGAAATTAAATAATTTGTTAGCAGTCACACAGTTGGATAGCATGACTCATTTGAGCCCAGAGCTATTTAACTCCAGAGCTCAAACGTTTAACCACCACTACCCTCAGTCGTTGTCCAGAGGAGACCCAGCAACTATTTCTTGAACCAGGACTGAAGGCTCTCTTCCAGATTCACCAAAACCTAAGGATTGCTTTGCCCACCTACTCTCTGAATACTCTCTGATCACGGCATGTAAAACCCATCCTTGGCAGCAGAGTTCGTCAAACTTTTTCTGTAAAGAGCCAGAGAGTAAATATTTCAGGTTTTGCAGGTCATCCAGTCTCTTACAACTGCTCAGTTCTGCCTGTGTAAGGAAAACAGCCACAGGCCCTATGTAGATGAATGGGCATGGCTGCGTTCCAATAAAACTTTATTTACAAAGACAGTGCTGCCTACAACTGGCCAGGCCCTGCTTTATGGCACATTAGGGACTTCCTCTGCACCATTCAGACTCAAAAAGCACTCTGGATTTATTTCCCTTTCCCTGTGTGCTTTAACAGACGTCAGCACAAGACAAAGAGGACTGGGTCAACGGCAAGAGAGATTAGTGTTAGCTATGTGAACTCTAACAGATTTAAAACCCTGGAATGGATTACTGAAGAAGCCCAAAATTCTGCTTCGGTGTGAGAATCACTGTTGGGAAGACTGGATCTTATTTTATTTTATTTTTTTCTATTCACTGTTGCCAGGCAATTTGGGTTATAATAGTCCTGCTAGAGGCAGGGAAATGAGATCGATCGCCCCCAGAGTGGTTTTCCCATCCTCAATTCTCTATAATTATTCCAATTACCCGATGATGTAATAGGTTGTTCTCACCGCTCTCACCTGGGATGCATTGAGTGATGCGAAGATAACGTGCCAGGCCACATTCCGGCTGTCAACCATTGTTCCTATGCCAAACCCCCAGGTGAGCCCTAGAAGGGGGGTCAGAACGAGAAGGCTCCTCCCCACGCGGACGACAGTGGCCTTGCTGTCCTGAGTCAGCCTTTCTCCAACAGCGGGCCTCCAGAGCTTCGTGAGAACTAACAGGACCACCACCAGATTCACAGCCACAATAGTCAGGGCGGGACCCGCAAAGGCCAGGAGAGGTTTGCTCCCATCGGACCAGTTAAGCCAACACACATCTTTCCTTTCATAGCCATTGCTGGGTTGTGTGACCGCAATGGTGACGATGGATATAATGAGAGGACACCCATAGCCCAGGCAGAACCCGACAGCCACCAACAAAGGCGTGGTCATGTGGTGGAACACCAAGATAACCCGATAAGCCAGCAGGAAGCCGAGCAGAAGCATCCAGAAGAACAAGGAGAGGTAGAAAAAGTGTGTAAAGAACACTGCAGCTGTGCAGAGTCCAGACGGGTTCGCCGTGGTGTGCACGGAGGCAGCGACGATAAACCAGATGTCTGCGATCAGAAGGCACAGGGCTACGTTCACCATGCAAATGTGACGCGTGTGCGAGGTTTGGCTTCTGTTGACCTGCTTCCAAAACAGAGCTTCGATGGTCAGGCATAAGACGAGACTTCCGATGGAGACCCCCAGTCCCACAAAGGTGATCCATTTCACAACGGGAACAATGGCAGGGGGGACAGAGGGTGACATCAGCACGGAGAAGGAGGTCAGGTGAGTACAGCGGCACGTCACCGAGTCTGGAGTTTCATTCACTAGGTGGCAGCCATTATCGTTCCACTGCGAATGGTTGAAATCCCAAAACACACAATGAGGCTGGCTCAGATTTGATTCTATCTTGGAAAAAGTCAGGAAAATTTCATTGATGGAATAGTTTGGGATAACCATGGATATCATGGGCCCATTGACCTGAGCATTTCCATTTTTGGTAGCAGGTAGAATGTTCCCCAGGGTCAAGGAGGTCATGCTGATGATAGTTTCTGGAAGGGGCTCCTGGAATTGGTCTGACCTAATTAATACATGGCCTCTGATGGGAATGGAGGGGTTTTTTAGGAACATTTCAGTCTGATAGTTGTAACCCAAATTGCTTTGATTTGAGGATGCTGGAATCCCTTTCCAGTTAATGAATTCTCGAGAAAATTCCAGAGGCAGAGCTGTCGAAGGGACCAGAACACTGATGTTTTCCAGTGACGCTAGGACCTGGGACCCGGCATTCTTTTCTTTCTGTAGTAACACTGTCCAGTTGGTTACCGAGGTAGAATTAAGGATGTGGTCAGATATACTGGTGACATTCTGAAATACAAGGGTGAGAGTCAGTTTGGATTTTGAGTAAACAGATCAGAGGACTACGGGTGGATAGTCGTTAGTCTTAAGCTCAGGAAAATGGCCCAGAGAATTGGCTCAGTTGAGGACCACATTAAAGCTCAGCAATGAAATTTAGCTCTGGGGCTCCACGCAGTGGAAGCATTGGGTTAAGAAAGGAGGGTCAGGGCTTCCCCGGTGGCTCAGTGGTTGAGAGTCCTCCTGCCGATGCAGGGGACACGGGTTCGTGCCCCAGTCCGGGAAGATCCCACATGCTGCGGAGCAGCTGGGCCCGTGAGCCATGGCCGCTGAGCCTGCACGTCCGGAGCCTGTGCTCCGCAGTGGGAGAGGCCACAACAGTGAGAGGTCCGCGTACCGCAAAAAAAAAAAAAAAGAGAAAGAAATGAGGGTCAGCAGAATCATGTCAGTTCCACGGTGATCACCCCCGGGAATTCATACTCCGGTTGGGGCTTCGGAGGAGAGGAGGAGAATCCTGCAATGGGCGCTGCAGTGTGCATTTTCTTCCTTCTGAGATGGCAAACGGGACTACATGACTCCTCAGGCTGAGGGTCCAAGAGTGAAACGTTACTTGTAATTGCTTTCCCATATCATGTTTTCTTGCTAATATCAGAAGTTCTAAATTCATGTCATGAATGTTCAAGTTTTAATTCATTCGTATTTACGACTTTTCTTTAATAGAGGAGAATATAAAGCAAAAATCCTTAAACACTGGACATGCAACAAGGAAGCATTGAATTGTTGTGGGTTTTAAGGGTCAGCCTCAGTTTGAGATTCCTTTTCAAGGAATTCCCTGGCAATTCAGTGGTTAGGATTCTGAGCTTTCACTGCTGAGGGCCCAGGGTCGATCCCTGGTTGGGGAACTAAGATCCCTCAAGCAGTAAGGCCAAACAAACAAACAAAAACAATAGCAACAACAAAAACCAGGTTCCTTTTCCAAACGTACCTGAAAGGCAGCGTTTTCTCACCCAGGACCCTCACTCACTCTTACGGGTCTGGTTCCCAGGCATCTGCTGCGGGCGTCTATCCCTCTGGCTGAGTCTTACCCTAACTGAGCGCTCTGTGGCTTCTGGCCCGGATCCCATAGTGAGCTTCTCCTATTGCCCCAGCAACCTCTGCCTTCTTTTTGTTTGTGTTTGCTGCTCTGTTTTTGTCCTTTATTTTTTTTTTAGCCTTTTTGTGTCATCTTGTTTTAGTTGGTCTCTTGTAAACAATGCATAGTCAGACTTTAAAAAAAAAACAAATCTGAGCATCTTTGATTCAGGGAGTTTAACTTATTCACACTTAATGTCATCTCTGATGTTATGTTCATCTTATACAGTTAAGCAGGATTGTGTGATTATGTAACAATATACATTATATAACCCAATTTTGTAAAATATTATACGCTTTAACATATAAAATGCACACATCCAAAGTGTTTGGAAGGATATTTATTTAACAAATATTTATTGAGTACCTGCTATGTGTCCCTTGTCCATTTGCTGGGCACTGAGGTGACACGTAAAATGTAAGCAGCAGCTATTCTAGGGTGACAAGATTACATATCACTTATTTTTCTTTTTGTTTCTTTGTATATCTTATAGTGAGCATGTCTCATTTGAGTAATTTTTAAAGTTAATTTTTAAATGTCCAAACTAAGTCATGAATTCCCCAGTCGAAAAAATGGAGCTCTTAAAATATACTAAATATGATATACTAAAGTCAGAGCTTATAGCCACGGGAAGGAAAAACTGCCGACTCAATATTAAATATTAAAAATTGGCACCTGTGTCATTCAGTGTCATTCAGGGCAGAGGCTCACGCCTTCCCCTCAGCCAGCTGCTATCTAGGCAGTCTGCCTGGAGGCGGCTCCCTCTAACTTTGAACTCACATAATTGATCCCGGGGGTTGCTTAGACACTGCTGAGGAAGCAGTGAAGCTCACGTCAAGACTGTTCCATGGCTCTTTGGTCCTTTTCAACAGCACCCCATCAACTGGGGCGTCTGCCATTCCTCCTGCAAGATTGAGCATTTAAATTGAGCCATTCAAGCTCAGGCAGACCTTACCTCCATTGTCGAACTGGACACACTGAAGTGTCTTTCTAGGGACAGGGATGAGATATTGCCCAGAATTGACACCACAGAAGCCAGATCCCCAGTTGTGGTTGATGGGTTTTGCTGAATGACCATTGAAAGATTCTGCACCAAGGATGACACGGTTGCCTCAGTGGCGTTGCTGGCAATCACACTGAAATTCTAGGAATAGAAATGGTTATGTTCTAGAAAACAATGAAATGCTTGTGTTTCATCAGACTTAAATCAGATTTCATGGCCACGAATAACCAGCATTTGTATGGTGCATTATAACGTAGGATAATCATATAACAATGATGACAATGATATAATGGCTCTCATTCAGTGCTTTTTATTTTCCATACAGTGTGCTAAACGTTTTACTGGGGATTCAATGATTTCATCTTTACATTACCCTTTAAAGGAGGTACCATGATATTTTCATTTTATGATTAAGGAAATTGAAACTTGAAGAGATTCACTAAGAAGCACTTTTATATAAATTGTTACCCTGATTATACAGAACCTGATGTTCAGTGAGATTCAGTGACTTTCCGAAGAGTACCCAGCTAGGAAGTGGAAAGGTAGGGTCTACTTGGCACTAAATTCTATGTTATATCCATTATACTATGCTGAGAAATCCCTATAGAGGATTTAGAGGGACATACGTGGAGATTTTGCTACACTTGGTCACTGGATTTGGGGTTTTACTTCTTCCTTGACGCTCCCGTCTGCTTCCACGACACTGAGCTAATTTGAAAGGCAGCCAAGAGGGATATTCCCTTTGTTCAAAGCACATCAACCCAGGATCCCAGATCCCCCCTGTTTTCCTTTTTACTCTTCTCAGCTGACAGAGCTGTTTTCTGCCTAGGGCGCCTGGGATCTGACTGTCCTCACACCCTGGGGTGACCTAGTCCCAGCTACGATTCGTGTCCAGAAACTGGGCCAAAGAAGGCAAGAACAAGGATGAACCTCAGAAGACATCTGCTCCAATCTCCCTCCCCAGTTTACAGATGAGAAAACTGAGGTCCAGAAAGAGAGCAGTAAACCTTCCACGGTCCCTTGGTGAATACTGTGGGGTTCTCTGCTTCCAAAGCAGGGTCTCTGGCTGGGACTGAAGTTCTGCTCACTATGAACTATTTGCAGGATAGTGTCTGTGAGCTGGTCCTGGAGTTCCTCTTCGATGACTTGGGTTTTAAATCCTCACCATTTGCTTCCATCTTTCTATCTACTACATCTTAAGTACTTGAACCTTCCTAGGAGAGCATCATGTGAAGGTCATAGCACTGGACCGGAAATCAAGTGACCATGTTTCTAGTTCAACACTACTGCTACCAGAGGGACCACTAGCCCCTTAGTCTCCCCTTTTCTGATCTATAGAAGGAAGTTGGTGAGGCACATGGCCCTGGAGAGCCACGGAAGTTCTATCATTCTATATGGCTGACTCATTCCCTGCCCCGATTTCTGACAAATGTACTAAGGTTATAGCTTCTGACTTATACCTTCACTTGGATCTTTGATTCCCAGGCTTTCAGAGGCCATCTTCAGCTCTCTTCAGCATTGATTCACACCTCTGCTGCACCCTCCCCCCAAAACCACCCAATCTTACGTTTCTGAGGTTCTCGGCTGCTACCTAGACTCACTACTCACGCCTACACTCCCTGGGTTTCCCAGGGTCTGATGTCACTGACTTCTGACCAATGAGACAAATTGATACATTTTACCTTCCACCCAGCCATGCTCACTGGGAGACACCCACTGTGAAACTCAAAACCAGGGCAAATCTGCAAGGTGGAAATGCTTTTTTTACCTTCTTCAGTTCTTCCAGCTCAGAGAGCACACACGTCTCCCTGAGGACATGCCACCCAGAGGGTTGGCACCTGGCCGTGATGCTTCCGGAGTAGCCGCTGCTACAGGGAAGAGTATACTCATCATTCTTAGACCCAAATCCAAAGACTATACTGTTACACTGGGCTGGAAAAGAATGGAAACGAAGAAGAAAAATGTCTCTGAATATCTTGACACTCTCTATAAACTATAAAGCAGTACTATTTAAGTCATGTTTTCAGACAAAACCCAGGAGTAGGAGAAGTTTGTCTTTGATGCCCAGCTTCACCCCATCAACCCCTTTTCCTCTTTCCTGATGTCCTACCCTCCCCAAGGCTGGCTCCCTTTCCCTCCAGGTGTCTCATCTATGCCAACAATCTGAATTTAACGGGCTATCAAATAGTTAAGTATTCGGTGAAAATAAGACAGGGTGTGATCCCTCCCAGGAAATATTTTCACTCTTCAAGGGAATGCTAGAAAACCAGAAAATCTTCAAGACACTATGGGACAAAGCAGGCATGATAGGGTTAAAAGATGGGCAGTTGCCATTTGGGGGTGACATGTCCTACTTTGTACCCCTTTAAAGGCTTCTCACATCGTGATCAGCCACTAGTTCCTCTTGCAGCTGGCCCTTCATAATATATTCTTACCACGTTGGGACTGCGAAGAGGAAGCCTTGAAAGGAAGAACCACAAGGGCTATGAATTTTGTTTCTTTTCCCCACTGCTGTGTCTTGAGTACCTAATCACTTTGGATACTTAGTAAATATTTGTTGAATAAATGTTGAAAGTGGCACAAAGCTTGGTAAGAGAGGTTTAAAACTGAATGTAGGAAGATGGCGGAAGAGTAAGACGCGGAGATCGCCTTCCTCCCCACGGATACACCAGAAATACATCCACACGTGGAACAACTCCTACAGAACTCCTACTGAAGGCTGGCAGAAGACCTCAGACCTCCCAAAAGGCAAGAAACTCCCCACGTAACTGGGTAGGGCAAAAGAAAAAACAAATGTAAAGAATTTTTTAAACATCTGAAGAAAAGAAGTAGGGTGTGTGTGTCTATGTATATCTGTGTGTGTTTGTGTGTCTGGGTGTATGTGAATGACCTGGAAAAAATGCTTTCTCTCCTGGGTCCCTTGGATTATGATTTAGGAATTTCATCAGCCCCAGGGCTCTTCCAGCATGTATACCAGGAAACGATTGCTGAATCATTTCCATCAGCGCCTGCAGTGAATCAGTCTTGCGTGACGTTTACACTAAGAACTGGAGATCAGCTGACCCATGAGGAAGCGTCTGAAATAGTGGAGCTGAAATTGAGTTTCATCCTGGTCGGGAGGAGAAACAACTGCTTGTTTCTACTAAAAGTCAGTCTTAGAACAATTCTGTTTCGGGAACATCTCAAATATATAATACAATCTACTAATTAGGCTCCCCTAATCTACTTCCCTACAGAGGACAGGAATCCAGTGTTACCTTTTCCGAACACGCTGAAAGAGCTGTCTTCTAGTGGAAACAGCCGATGCAGGCACCTCTTAGCCTCCTTAGCCACCTGCCCAATGCCTGACAGCAGTTCAGATGTGTTGCTGGAACCAACAACTTCATACCCAGCAATGATGCTTCCATTTCTACAATGATGACTTGGAAAGAAAAATGAGATTCATTCATTCAGTCACTCAAGGCTTATTCTGTGTGGGGATGGCATTGGGTCCGTGGGAATAGATCAAAGAGATTTGGTCTTTGCCTTCTTGGAGCTTACGTGCCAGTGGAGAAGGCAAGGCAAATAAGAAACAAATAACCACT
>NW_020175393.1:12877063-12884183 GCF_003031525.2 Neophocaena asiaeorientalis asiaeorientalis
TATATATATATATAAAATCATAATTATATATATATATATAATTCCAAATTTCGTTAAGTGTTATGAGAGACAAGTTCAGGGATAGAGTTACAGATGTAGAAAACAAATTTATGGTTACCAGAGGGTAAGGTAGGGGGAGGGAGATTGGGATGGACATATACACACTCCTATATATAAAATAGATAACTAATAAGGACCTACTGTACAGCAAGGGAACTCTACCTAATACTTTATAATGGCCTATATGGGGAAAGAATCTAAAAAAGGGTGGATATATGTATATGTGTAACTGATTCACTTTGCTGTACACCTCAAACTAAGACAACATTGAAAATCAACAACACACCAATACAACTTTTAAAATAAAATAAAGTTTTCTTCATGTAGATCTTTTTAAAAAAAGAATATCAAGTAGACGTGAGGCCCACTTCAAATAAGACTGGTCAGGAAAACCTTTCTCTGTGCAGAGGATCTTTGAAGCTGAGACCTGAAGGATGAAAAGAAACAGCCAGTGATGCAAAGAGAATTGGTACAGCGTGGCCAGCACCTGAGAAGGGCTGGAGGCAAGAAAATGCCTGTGAGTCTGACAAACTTCAAGGCTAACGTGACTAAAATTCAATGAGCAGGTGAGAGATGGATAGATGACCCTCGAGAGGTACCCAGGAGCCAGATGGAACAGGGCCTTTGAGTCTGAATTTCATCTTTTATTAAAAGGTTTTATTCTTCTTGAAAAAGCATGGCATGATCAGATTTATAATTTAAGATCATCACTCTGGCTGCTGTGTAGAAAATAGGTGAAGGGAGGAAGCAGAGAAGCAGGAAAACTAGTTAGGAAGGAAAGGGTGGTGCCCTGAACGGATTGAGTAGCAGTGTGTGGGGGGAGAAGTGAACTGGTCAGTTTCAGGTTGTATTTGAAGATAGAGCCAGAAGACTTGCTAACGGAGCAGATTTTGGGTGTGGGAGAAAGAAACCAGGCAAGAACGACCCCAGGGAATTGAAAAACAAATTGTAGTATATTCATACAATGGATTATTACTGGGCAATAAAAAGGAAGGAATCACTGATACTCAAAAAGCCAAGGATGAGTCTCAAAGGCCTTAGGCTGAGTGAAAGAAGCCAGGCCCCCCAAAAAAACTGTACACTACATGATTCCATTTAGGTAAAGTTCTAGCATAAGCAAAACCAGCCTATGGTGATAGAAATAAGATCAGTGGTTATTTCTGGTAGGGAGGTAGGAATGTGCATGGAGATTGGCTGGAAAGGGGCACAAGGGAACTTTGGGGATAATGGAAATGGTCTGTCTTGATAGGAGGTGGCATGTATTAGTATTTGTCAAAGCTAATAAAGCTATACAATTAAGTTTTGAGCATATCACTGTATGTAAATTATACTTCAATAATTAAGTATAATTTATTGGAAAATAAATTAAGACAGGATAGCTCTAAGATTTGGGTCTGTGCAATTAGAAGAACAGCATCTCTGGAAATGAGATGGGGAAGACAGTGGGAGAAGGAGATGAAAGCTTATGATGGGGGGCAGTTGGAGGACTCCCATTTTGGACATGTTACGTTTGACATGCCTACTAGAAAATCACCTGGAGATGTTAATAGGCATTGGATATTGGAGTCCAGAGTTTGGGGGAGAGGCTGAGGTCAAGTAATAAATTCAGAACCCATCTGTATACAGATGGTATTTGAAGTTATGAAAGCAAGTGAGATAACATGGATTAATTTAATCCTGCAACTCCATGAGGGTTAGGGTTAGGGTTACTCTCATTTTATAGATAAGAGAACTGAGTCCAAAAGAAGTTGGGTCAAGTCATTAATTATTAATTGATGGATATGAACCTCTGGCTCTCTAAAGCTCAAATTCTTAATCACTACATTGAACTACGTTGAACTCACAATAAATAAACCCAAATACCCTTTTATGCTGTGATGATCACAATGCCTTTTCATTGATACAGCCCTTCTATAGTGTTTGAAAAGTATTTTTCTATTATTTCATTTTATGTAATGAGGTTAACTCAAATTCCACAGGTGTTAACAGTCCTGTTTGACGGATAAATAAATTGAGACTGTGAGAGACTAAGATTTACTTTAGATCATGTATGTAAAGAGTAAAACCAAAATAGTTGTATTTTATAGACTTATATCTACTTTTACTGTGATTTTGTCTACAAATTATTGGAGACAGTTTGTAAGAGATATGTATATATATATATATATATATATATATATATATATGATGGAATATAAATTAGAAATATAAATAGAAAACCAGGACCAAGGAAAAGAAACATGTGAATATTAAATACAAAACTGTTGATTGAGTTTCAATGCTGTCTATGAATTCAATGATGGCAAAGTCAAAAACATAAGTTAGATTAATTATATAGACCTTGATATAAGAAAAAAGAAGCAGTGTTTTTCCTAGCACTGAATTTTAAAGAATATTATACATGTGAGCCTTTTTATAGGTACATGAGAGGGCTTAAAGGATAATGTCCAGGACAGTATATTTATAGCAAAAGCTACTGAAAATTTCCTATAGCTATTCTTTAGCTGTGAAAAAAGTATATAAGAAGTTAAGTTCTCTGACCTCTAAGTCACTTCCTCTATCAAGCAGACTATAAATAGCTGGCAATCAATACACACATGGGTAACTAACCAAATAACTTTTGAATTAAAGTGTAAACAAAAGGGTAATTTCCTAATTATCTCTATATTTGCTGTAGACAATGACTACTGGGCTTTGAACTATGGTGCATACATGATATCTACACAAAAATATAATATTTTACCCAAGGAGCCCCTTCTGGCCCCCAGTTATACAACATCACACCCTCTGTGTTAATGGAAGGAGAAAACGCATCCCTCCTCAACCCACAACCCTTGTCACCACCACTCGCCCCTTCCCATGCATGCACACCACGTCCTCCTGCTTCCTTCCAAGCCATGCGGGTTTCCAATTCTAGTTTCTGATCCATAGCTTCGAGAATGCCATTTAATATTTATATTCGCAAAGGCATTTAAGTGAGAATATAGGCTTTCTTCTTAAGATTTTTTAAAGCACCACAGACTTTTATTCAGTTTTAGTAAGAATCCTACTTCAAAAAGCAGTTGACTTATTTTCTGTCAAGGTCACTTGGAAACAGCATGAGGCATCCTGCAGGACGGGTGCATGATTCCAGGGATGCCCTTCTAAGACGATTGTATTACTTACCGAAATTGGGTGACTTGAACTGACTCAAAACCTTGGATACTCTTGTATGCTTCTTTAAGCTTTACAAAGAGAGCAAAGAGCAATATGTTGATCTTTGTTCCCACACAAGAAAGACATTTGAGCAAAAAATGGTCGCAGACAATAAATAACCAACGGAAGCACCAAGAAAAGGAAAGAGATATGGTGAGAGGTAGTTGCATGTTGTAGAAATACATTTAAAATGATAGCAGAAAATGTACACACACACGCCTCCGTACACACATATAATTTAATTTTGAGGTTGCTAATAAAGAATGCAGAACCAACTGCTTAGACTAGAGGATGGGTCGGGTGCCAGATAACGTAATAAATTCACCCAAAATCTATTTTCTCCTTCCCCTAAATAAGCCATTGATTTCAATAGATGCTTAAACTGAATCTGCCTGCGGAGTGTTTGTGCATGTCTTCAGTTAGGACCACATCTAAACCACCATCCCAGGTAGAGGTAGTTTTATGTCACTTCATTATGAAGTCCAAAATTTTGGTCAGTAACCCTCTTTAGCCTCTAACAAGAGAGGCTTCTTTAAGGAACAAATCCCAAATGTTAACAATTGAGCTTAGATCATGAGAGCTTTCTTTTGACAAATAAAAATCAGAAAATAATCAAGACGGCTTGATTCACTTATCTTGTTATGAGAATAAGGTGTAACTTTGTGGCTGAAGACTTGCAAAGAATGAAGATAGTGGGAACTTTTATTCTCAAAATAGTGACATTACCTGCAGCCACAGATTCAATATCAGACCTGAGAATAAAGATCCTTAGTACTTAAAAAAAAAAAGAAAAGAATCAAGATGGCTTGGTTTAATATTACCCTAACAAATGAGCAAAACTAAACACTAAAGAAATGGGAAGAAGTCAATTGCTTAATGCTCCTTGAAAGAAAATGTTCAAAGTACATCACTTGTGGGCAGAGTGATTAACTGCTATGTAATAACTCATTGAAAATGAAAAATTAAGAATATGTGTTAAATAAATATGTTGAATTGGAAACACCTGAACTTACGTTTAGGCAATGATTTCTTTTGTAATAAGTAGAAGGTGCTTACTTGAATTTCAATTCCAGTGGTATATTTGGAGTATATAGCAGAAGATGAATCCAAAAGATCTTTTGTAAATCTTTCATTAATTTTGAAAGTACCCCAAACCTCTATGGAAAATAAAAAGAAATTTACAAAGATAAAAATTACTCACTTGATATATTATAGCTTAAAATGACAGAAGTCTAATTCTGCCCATCTATTTGACACTGGTACTTCAACTCCTTTCTTTCTTCTTTTTTTTGTCAATTTCTTTTTATGATGAATGTTCACCTAAAGTAATATAGGAAGCATCCATAAAACCAGAATTCTCTTTTGTGGATTTGGAACATAATGGGAAAGTGCGATAATCAAGATGACCTTATAAGCAGGTACGAGTAGCCACTCACATGTGGTTATAAAAGGCAGTCACTTATCCCAGTCTAGGCCCTGAGCTTAAACATTGTCCCTATTTAAAAATTAAAAAAAAAAAAAAAATCACTACTTGCTAACTCCAACTTACCCCTTGCTTACCCATCACTGGTGCTTTTCTCCTCTGGGACAGGTTATTCCCCACCTCTGGATGGACAAATCCTGTGTATCTTTCATTCAGGACTTAGTTAAATGTGCCTCTTTAGCAAGACCTTCCCTGGGCCCCAGATGAAAAGAGTCTTCCTCTCCTTTAAATTCTTACAGTACTTTATCCATACCTCCCTTCCAGCCTCTTCACCTACACATCTATCTGTGAACACACCTCATGAATGTGTGTCCCCACTCTACTTTGGGAATCGCCTTGTGAGTGTAATCCCTGTCTGATCCATCTTTGTATCCCCCAAAGATGGATCAGACTTGGACCACTTTTCAAAGTGTAGGCTTTCATCAAAATTTGTTGAAGAGATCACATTGTCTTCTTTTATGTGTTAACAGCCTGGCCTCCCCAGGTAGCTTGCTAATTGATCGACAGCAAGATAAATGCCTCACGGTGACCTCCCAGAATTTGCCCCAGATCTGGGTATAAAGATGGTGTTTAATAAATATGTGTTACTTGAGGCAGGAAGGATTAGGAGTCTGGGATTAGCAGATGCCAACTATTATATACAGGATGGATAATCAACAGGTCCTATTGCATAGCACAGGGAACTATATTCAATATCCTTTGATAACCCATAATGGAAAAGAATATGAAAAAGGATAGATAGATAGATAGGTAGGTAGATAGATAGATGTATATAAAACGGAGTCACTTTTCTGTACAGCAGAAATTAAACACAACATTGTAAATCAACTATACTTCAATCAAATTATTAAAATAAATAAATAAATAAGTGTTACCTTAACCTGAACTGCTGTGGTTCTGGGAAAGGGATCCAGGGAGACCCAGGAAAGCTGGGCTATTTCAGGTCCTCCTTCACTCTTTGCTCCACTCTACCAAAATCTGGAGCTTCAAGATAACTGGACTAGTCTTTGGGGACGTTTCTTAAAGTCCTTCAAGCTGTCGGAGCCCACGTCACGCGGCTCACCCCATCATCCACTGGACATCAACCTGAGTCAGCAGTAGCTCCCTCAGCGTCCACTGGCTCCTAAACTAGACTTCAACTTTTGTTTGGTTTTGGCAATTCGTTCAACACACATATTTGTTGGCAATTTACAGAATTTCTTTCAATGTAATCACTAGGCAACCCTCCCTGCCTGCACACCTCTAAATTTTTATTTTCTGGAAATTGATGTTGGCCAAAGAAGTAAACAGAAGGTGGGAAGAAAAACGTTATTTACTCAAGCTGTTCCCCTACTTGGAATTTCAGGGAATCTCCCTAAATCTCAGAAGGATCGTAGAATTGTCGAGGTGAGCTGGAGGTACCTCCAGGCTGAACTAGCGCCCAAACATCAGCTCGCATTTCTGAATTTTCTGCACTTACGGAGCTCTCGCTGTGTCCAGCCAAGCCTAGCAGGGTACGTCATCACTGCCCTTCCAACTCCCTGTAAACACTGGCTCTTCTCTGGGAGGCAAAGAGAAACACTGGGGTACAGACCTGGTGGTCCTTCTCTCTCTGTCACATGTGGAGGTGGGAGTGGCCCCAGCTCCCCTCTTGGTATCCTTACACACTTACTTGTTCTCTCACAGAAATGGACACTCTGGGTGAGGTTGTTGAGATGACAATCACAGCTCTGGAGAGATCCCTCCGTGTGAAGGTAGCATTTCTGGGCATCAAGGCATGAGGGAGGAAACCAGGAGTAGCCGTCGTCACAGGCACAGCGCAGGACCCCGTTCTGGATGCCACAGTCTGCACAAAAAAACAGAGCTTGGTCTCACGGGACCTGGTTAATAAACTGGCTATGGTTGAGTTCTCATCTTTGGTTCTGATATAGAATCTGAACCGAAAGCTAGAGATATTTCTCTCCAAAAGCTGTAAGGATGAAAACAAGATGGAAACAAGTATGTTTAAGATTAAAGAAACATCCCACTCGATAGATACTGAGGTTGGATCAGAAACCCAGCTAACATAACAATCAAGTGTCTGGGGCTAGCGTCCAAAAGAAGGATGTGTGCCCAGTCGGTACCACTTACATGGAGAAAGAAGCAGAAGAGGATATGTCGACCTGAGAGTTATTTAGAGGGTTCTAGATGGTATTTGTCCACTGTCTTATCGGAGGCTCCCATCCACCTAGCATCACTCCCCCAGAGTCCCTGTTAGCAATATGGCAAAGGCAGAGAAACCTTTTTGTTGAGAGTCATGATGAAAAATTTTATTAACCAATCCTGTATGCTTGCATTGGACCTAAAACTCCTACTAAGAAACCTTTCCTTTACAATAGACAAAAAAAAAAAAAAAAAAAAATG
>NW_020175393.1:12884271-12921424 GCF_003031525.2 Neophocaena asiaeorientalis asiaeorientalis
CCAAAAACCCCTAAAAAAAAACCTTTCTTTTAAAAAAAAAAAAAAAAAAAAAAAAAAAAAAAAAAAAAATGCGGCAAAGTCACCACATACGGTTGTGAAAATATGCACAGTGGTGCGCCATAAATGGTTCTCAAACCTGATCATGTGCCAGAACCTTCTGGGAGGGGTCTCATCCCAAAGTGTATGATTCAGTAAGTCTGGAATGGAGCCAGGGATCTGCACTTCTTTTAAGTTCCCTGATGCTGCTGCTACTGTCGGTCTGGGTACCACACTCTGAGAACCCTTGCTTTAGATAAATCATTTAACTTCTCCTAACCCTATTGTGGTGGTCATTAGTGCTGTTGGCCAGATATCTTTTACAAGCATTTATGCTTTTCAGCCACAGATATTGGGGGGATGATTGATTCCCCAGCATAACCTAACCTCTCCCGACTCACACACCACCTTCCCCATTTCCACTCCCAGTTACCAGAGACTGACTCACACGTGGTGGCCTTTGCTCTGATAATCTTCACCGGCCCAAAAACAGGGCAAGGCTCCAAAAGCTTCAGAAAGTTCTTCACGTCTCTTTTCTCCTTGGAATCTCGATAGGCTACCTGAAGCAGCAGCTCGTATTCCTGGATTGGACCTAGAGAGAAAGAGAGACCGTCAAAGGCTTCTTTTCTCAGGCTGGGAGGGAGATACTGCAGAGCAAGTGACCTCGGAGCACTTGTCAGATTCAGCCTGAGGGTCACGGACATGGCTTGGTCGCTTCCATTCATCCAGACATGGGCTAAAAATGAACATCCCGAGCAAAGCATCAGATGGTCTACAGGTGCCTAAGACACCTCTCTCCTCCGACTTCAGCCAGGCCAGCTGCTCCGTGCTTTCTGACGCACCCCAGCATCGCCCTCCTGACTTTATATACTTCTCAGGTCACATCCAGAGTCAAGTTTTGGGGTCAAGACTGAAGGGAGAAGAGGTGAGAAAGTCCTGGTCACTCTCCCCGCCTCCTCCCCCAGCTCTGGTCTCCTGGATGTATCTCTGATATAAAACCCCCAGTCCCCTCTTTCCTCTCCAAAGAGCCCTTCCTTCTCCTGTACAAATGTTCCACTTATTAGCTGAGTTTGATACTGAGATGAAATGCACAAGTAAAACCAAACCAAACCTTACTCGAGCCTTGATGCACCCTCACCTCCACCTTATCGTTTCTGAGCAGTACCTTTTGTTTCCCTAAGAAGAGACCGTTAGGTGTTTTGGGCTGGGAGAGAAGAGGAATCGCACCCAGAATTCACTTGGGCACATTCACATGAAACTCTGTATGAAGTTCCATGGGGTCTCAAGATCCTCCCAAGGTCCTCTGTGGACCCCAGGTTAAGAATGTCAAGGGCCTCAGAGAAAAAGAGGCAAAAGGTGAACATCCTTTTTTCCTGGGTCTCATTTTGTGATCATCGGCAGTGAAACCTCTTAGAATCCCTTAGATCTCTCAGGACGGGACCATGCTTTCTACAGGCACAGGTGAGATGGGGAGCTTCTATGAGACTGTCCCATTTCTTAAGGGTCTGGGGGAGCTGGGAGATTTATAGGGAAGAAAAGCAGCTGGATCAATCCCTAGGCTTCTCAGAAAGAAATCCAGAAGCTGCAGCATGTCCCGGGACATTTACAGGAGACTCCTGCCTGCTGTAGTTGCCACTAACTCACCCCTCCCCGCATCTCCTTAAGGCCGGAAACTCTGTCCCGGCCTTGGGAATTACTCCAAGGGATGTAAGCTAAGGGGAGGCCCAAGCAGGTAATAGGTGGGGAAGGGGGGAAAGATGAATGGCTCTGGTTCTGGAGCCAGACTGACTGGGCGTTGAATCCTGCCCCACCTACCCACCGGCCTTGTCTCACTATCTGTAAAATAAAGATGGCGATTGTACCTAACTCAGAGGATCTTTGTGAGGATTTAATTCATCTAACACACTTAGAATAGTGCATGGCACTGGTAACAGTTCAATGTATACGTGTGCTTTTACCTTTCCATGGCATTCCAAGTTGAAGCTCTGGTTTCATTTTCCCAAAGAATTGTAGCCTTGCTACAGCATGGTAAGGTCTATGGCCCTATCAGCACATTGCTGGATGGCAGATTCATGGCACCGTAAAAAGGCTTTTGAGGACTGACCCAGGAACCTAACCACCATCTGTGTGTACCATTGTTTCCATGAGGAAATATATACAATGCTTGAAGCATCAGACCCGCAAATCAAATTTCAGACCACAACTCATTCCTAGACTGAAGTCTGTGCCATTCATTACATTATTGGGATCAAGGTGAAGAGGGAAAGGACGAGTATGGAGCAGCTACTGGCTGGTTATGGGACAGGATGCTATGCCTTTATTATATTATTTCATCCTCACAAGGAATTACTGTAATTACCGTTTTACGCATTTGAGGTATTTAATGATGTGCCAAAGATCATAAAACCCCTCAGGAGCACCCCTGGGATTTGAACCCTGCTCTCTGGGCTCCAGGGTGTGCTGTACCATGCTATCTGAGGGAGTCTCACCTAGAGGCTTTTTCTGATTCAAAATGAATTCTTGCTTTGTTTTGATGCCATCATCACTCTGTTAAGAGAAAAAAAAGAAGAATTACAGCAAGCCTTGATCATATTGTATTTCATAAGGCCTCGTTGGATTTCCCAGATAAACTGAAATCATGGATCTAAAATGCAAGCCAGGGATGGTGGGGGAGGGGGGCAGAAAAGGACATCGCTGAGGCACCTTTTGAGCACAAACCTGAAGGAAGCAGGAAAGTGAGGATCCCTGAGAAAGAACTTCCCAGGAGGAGGAAGGAACAGGTGCAAAGGCCCTGGGATAAGAATATGCCTGGCACGTGAAGACCAGAGTAGCTAAGTGGAGTCGGGGGGGCGGGGCAGGAAGTGACGTCAGAGTATCTCTGGGGAGGCAGGTCCTGTAGATCCTTCTGGGCTGTGGCAAGGGCTTAGCTTTTGCTTGAGTGGGATGGGAGCCTGCTGGAGAGTTCTGAACAGAGGAAAGATGTGCTCTGCTCCACTTTTTAGAAGGCTCAATCCTGCGGCCGTGTTGGGAACAGACAAGCACCGAAGTAATGAGAGCGTTTCAGGAGCTACCGAGATAATATAGGTGAGAGATGATGAAGGTGTGGATCAGGATGGTAGCCATGGAGTTGGTGAGAAGTGTTTGGATTCTGGATATATTTTAAAGAGAAAACCAGAAAAAAAGATCTAATGGTTTAGACGTGGATTATGAGAAGTGTCAAGCGTAATAATAATTTTTCTGCTTAAGCAGCTGGAGAGACAGTGATACCACTTGCTGAGATGGGCAAGGAGAAGCAGGTTTGGTGAGAAAAAACCGAGAGTTTAATTTTGGACATATTAAGTTGAGGGGATATTGGCACCCAACTGGAGATACCAAGTAGGTAGTAGATAGGTGAGTGTGGCATTCGGGGAACAGGTGTGAGAAGGAGACACAGATTTTGGAGTCATTGGCATGCAGAGAACGTTAAAACCATGACCCCAGATGAAAGCATCAAGAAAGTGAGTAGAGTGTGGAGAGAAAGGAACCCTCCTACACTGTTGGTGGGAATGTAAACTGGTGCAGCCACTATGGAGAGCAGTATGGAGGTTCCTTAAAAAAACTAAAAATAGTGTTGCCATATGATCCAGCAATCCCACTCCTGGGCATACATCCAGAGGAAACTCCAATCTGAAAAGATACGTACACCCCAATGTTCACAGCGGCACTATTTACAATAGCCAAGACATGGAAGCTAGCTAAGTGCCCATTGACAGATGAATGGATAAAGAAGACGTGGCATAGATGTGGAATATTACTCAGGCATATAAAAGAATGAAATAATGCCATTTGCAGCAACATGGATGGACCTAGAGATTATCATACTAAGGGAAGTGTGTCAGAAAGAGAAGGACAAATATCATATGATATCACTTACACGGGGAATCTAAAACAATGATACAAACGAACTTACAAAACAGAAACAGACTCACAGACTTAGAGAACGGACTTATGGTCACCAGAGGGGACAGGGGCAGGTGGGGAGGGATAAATTAGGAGTTTGGGATTAACAGATACACACTACTATGTATAAAACAGATAAACAACAAGGACCTACTGTATAGCACAGGGAACTATACTCAAAGTCTTATAATAACCTATAATGGAAAGGAATCTGAAAAAGAATATATATATGTATACATATATATATGTATAACTGAGTCACTTTGCTGTATACCTGAAGCTAACACATTGTAAATTAACTATGTAAACTAAACTAAAATATGTAAATTATTATTTCAATTAAAAAAAGGTTATTGGGAAAAAAAAAGGAAAGTGAGTATAGATAGGGAAGAGGCCAACAAGGACTGCAAATGTCGATCTATATGCTTTTCCTCCATCAAAGAGGCCATAGGAGAGGATGCGCTGAGTTAGAAAACATCTCCAGTATGGCTTAGTCCAAGATCCCGGTTTTTGCAGTCAGGTCCTCCAAGCTCCAAGACATGAAGTGACTCATCCAAGGCCACACAGCTAATGCTGGTATTGTTGAGACAAGAACCCAGCACTTTTGATGCCAAGTCTATGAAATTTTGTCACCGCAGTTGCCTAGAGAGTGACAGACGCTCAAAGTGCCAGAAGGACAGCGGGGAGGTGGTAGAGAAGAAAACGGGACGTACGCAAACTCACCCCCAGGAAGCCATTCCAGCCCTCGGTGATCATGAAGAAGGAGAAGAGCCAGGGCGTAGGAACTCTCATCTTCCCCTGGCCCCTCCTGCTTCTGGACAGGACAAGAACAGCTGGAGTCACAGTCTGTGACTAGACGTGTGCGCCATGCAAGGCTGAGGCACAAAAACAAGTCATTCAAGCCAACATTTTTAAATGCACACAGGGGTAAAGCCTAGCTGGGCTCATCAGAAGCCCTGAGCATATGGTTATATTTTTCCACCAGAGACAACATCACTTCCACTCCCACTGCAGAACTAGTGAATTTTCCTCTTTACAAACCTACTAGAAAATTTCTCCAGAACTCTCTTCTACGTTTAAGTTTGATCTAAGTGATCAAATTTGACTCAACACAGGCTATCTTAAAATCATGGCTTGCTTTTACTTTGTAGTTGGGTGCATTTAACATCCAGCCTTTTATATTTCACTGAGGTTTTCTTTTCATCTCAGTAAAGACAGGCATTCAAATAACCAAGGACCCTAGAACCATTAATATAAAGATAGACTCTGAGTATTTCAGCATAAAAATAATAGTGAACCAATCCAGCAAATTTCCTTGTTCATAGTTCATGTAATCAGCAACCAACTGTGCTCAAGTTCATGGGTATCTTAGAATAACTTAGACAAAACTCAGCCCATAGTCATGGTCACAAGATTTAATCATTTACACACAGGTTATTTGGTGGCAATGAAAAAAATCACGAGTTAGAACTGTTCTGTCCAATGTAGTAGCCACCAGCCACATGTGACAGTCTAATTTTAATTAGAATAAATTTAATTTTAATTAGAATAAAATGGAATGAAAAACTCAATTTCTCAGCCATACTAGCCACATTTCAAGTGCTCAATAACCACATTGGCTAGTGGTTACCCCGTTAGGCAGTGTAGACACAGAACACTTTCATCATTGCCAAAAATTTTATTGGGCATGGAATATTACTCAGCCTTTAAAAAGAAAAAAAAATTCCGTCCCGTGCTATGATCATGGATGACCCCTAAGGGCGTTATGTTAAATGACATAAGCCAATCACAAAATGGCAAGTACTATATGATTCCACTTATATGAGGATCTAAAGAAGTCAGACTCATAGAAATAGACAGAAGAATGCAGTTGCCAGGGGCTGGGAGGAGGGGGTAGAGGGGAGTTGTTATTCAGTGGGTATAGAGTTTCCATTTTGCCCAAAGGAAAAGTTCTAGAAATCTGTGGTACAACAGTGTAAAAGTATTTAACACTGCTGAACTTTACACTTAAAAACGGCTAAGATGGTACGTTGTATGTTGTGTGGGGTTTTGTTAACAAAAATTTTTTTTAAAGTTTTATTGGCCAGTATTGACAGAACATGAAGGAATACTTCCCTGTGGCCTTCCTCATAGTTGATGTGGTTAGCAACAAATTGTCCTCAAGTTCATGGTTATCTCAGAATAATTTAGACAAAAGTCCATAGTCATGGTCATAAAATTCCCTTTCTCTTTACATCTCCATAGGAAAAGATGAAGAGCTATGATTCCCAAGCTCAATAACCCACCATTGGAATAAGTGCCTGGGGACAGCAGCACAGAAGCCCAGGGTTGGTTCTCCAGCCCTTACCTTGCTTCCCGGGTGCACTTTAAGCTTCATACACGCCTTGCCATCCCAACAGTGCGGCCTCAGGCTTTGCTCTCTGACCTACAAGAAAAGAGAACAGGTGGGAAAGGATGGAGTGAGAGGTGGAGATTAGCAGATGTAAGCTTTTACATATAGAATAGATAACAACAAGGTCCTACTGTATAGCACAGGGGACTGTATTCAATGTCCTGGAATAAACCATAATGGAAAACAATATTTTTAAAAAGAATGTATATATACATATAACTGAATCACTTTGCTGTACAGCAGAAATTAATACAACATTGTAAGTCAACTATACTTCAATTTAAAAAAATATTGATTAGAAAAGAGAAAAGGCATTAGAGACAGGGTAACGACTCCCACAGATGTGGCCTACATGTCAGCAGAGATTCTTTCTAGGGCTTTCTAGGGCAGCATGAAAAATAAACCATGAGACACATACCCGTTTTTTATTTACCTTCTCCCCTTAGTGAATGGTCCTCGCGTGCTCCCATCCACCTGCCTGCCAAGACTCCCCCAAAATCGACTGCTTTAACGTTCTTTGGCAGCTGTCCAGTCTCCAGATCATTCTTCCCCATCTTCCTTCCCAAAACCTGCTCTGAGTCCTATTTGCTCTGGTCTGTGCTTTCTGCATTCCAAAAGTGAGGGATGTTTGTCTCTGGAGTGGTGTTTTTCAAATATTTTTGACCCCATAGAAAGGAACATATTTTATAACACGAGGATATAGATACACACATAATAAAATGTGTATATATCTGTATTATGTATATATATATATATATACACTCACATATAATGAAAATTTTATATCTATGTAAAATAACTGAACAGTTTTGTGAAATAGAACTTCTTTTTCTGTGCCCTTTGGATATTTTCTATTTGTTTTTATTTATATATTTGTTTGTTTGTTTATTGGTGAACTGCCACGTCCTGCTAAATTTATTTCCCAGTACCCTCCTGGAGTGCAGCCACATTGCAGACGGAGCTTGTGCTCTTTCCAGCCCCTTTCCCAATTTTCCTCCACTTCCAGGGACAATTTTTAACATGATCTACCCTCTCTCTTGTGCCAGGGCCTGCTTCCAAACAGGAGGCCTGGGCCTCATATGGCTCTTTCTCTCCATCTCTCTCTCTTTGAAAAATCTCTTTCTCGCATGTAGCATTCAGGCCTGAGGCTGCAAACCCACCGTGAGGAGGCCTGGGTGACAGCTCCAAGCGTGTGAGGAAACTCTCTCATCCTCTCAGCCTGTTAATTCTCTCTTCTTCCTACACTGGAGGGTGGAGCCTGGGCTGTCTCCTTGGACTGGCTAGAAATGGTCAACTGGAACTTATAATCAGGGTTTCAGACCAGTGATTCCCAATCACTGGTCTATAGGCCAGTCATGAATAGCCGGACTATGAAAAAGGGGGAGGAGCTGGGAAGGAGACAAGGAAACACTTAGGGGCTCGTTTGAAAATAATGGTGCCCCTATCCCACAGTAAGCCTACTAAATCTTATGCAGATCAGGCACAGCCATGCGCGTTATTGAAGCCTCGCAAATGGGCTTCCCTGGTGGCGCAGTGGTTGAGAGTCCGCCTGCCGATGCAGGGGACACGGGCTCGTGCCCCGGTCCGGGAAGATCCCACATGCCGCGGAGCGGCTGGGCCCGTGAGCCATGGCCACTGAGCCTGCGCGTCCAGAGCCTGTGCTCTGCAACGGGAGAGGCCACAACAGTGAGAGGCCCGCACACTGCAAAAAAAAAAGCTTCGCGAGTGAGGCTGACCCCCAGACAGCTTTGAGAGCTGTTATTCTAGACTGCTTCTAGCAGAGGGAAAAAGAGTTCTGCCCTGAGGCTAATACTGTGATTTGAATTCTCCTCTGGGATTTGGGACCAAACGTCAAATTTATCAAAATGTTTTCTTTGCTTCCTTGGTGCACTCAGCTCCCTCTGGGGTAGGGTTGGAAGATTGACTTTCAGATAAATAACAAATAATGTTTTAGTGTAAGTATGTGCCACACAATATTTGGGACACTATTCATTGTCCAGAATTACAGCTGTTTTTCTGAAATTCAAATTTAACTGGGCCGTATTTGACAACTAATCAAAAGGAGGAAAATCATTATCTCCAGGTGCATGGGTCAAAACAGGCTCTGTGGCTAGCCTGCAAAGGCTTCAGGTCCTGGCGTTTGTCAACTGGACTCCTTTTGACATTTTTTTAGGCTTTCTATGCCTCGGTTTGCTCGTCTATAAGATGGGGAAAGTCGTATCTAATTCAGAGGTTCTTCGGAGAATTGAATGAGTAATTGAATATAGAGGACTCAGAACAACGCCTGACAGGCGGTGAGCCTCAATGATTGATAGCTGCTAATATTAGTACGACTAGCATTTCAATCTCACCACCAGTTTTTGTAGTTACTTGTTGGATTGTGTCAGAATTTGACTTCAATCTGAGGCAAATTAACTGATCAAATAAAAGGTGCTCCTGGGTTGATAGCTAGCACTGTGTAAATGGAGGGATCCCAGCTCGGAGGTAGTAAAAATACATTTTTACAGTAACTTAGTTATCTGACTCTAAAGAGGGTCAAGAAATACTGTGTGTGTGTGTGTGTGTGTGTGTGTGTGTGTGTGTTGAGGTGTAATCTTAAATCCAACTTGACTTTGCCTTCACTAGAGGCAAACCCCGTGGTATTTTCAGCACGTCCCTTCTGAACTGGAAGGGTCCTGATTATTTAAAAAAAAATTCTCAGAATCCATGTTCCCTTGCCACAGATGAGAAGCTGTTTTTGTCATCAGAGTGTGTGTGCTTGTTTACAACACACGTCTCTCTGTGCGGCTGGGGGCCAGCGATGCCTGACCTACAGCTGTGTTGGCCCGGGTGTCCATGGGAGGCCCTGGCATCCATGGGAAGACTTGGCCGTGGTGGGACTCCCCTCACTTCCTTGAATTCATTCAAGTGAATTCATTCCTGATAATCCCTGTCCTTCAGTCTTTAGAGAACAATCATTAGAATTTGCTATTACGCCTCTGGAGACGGCCGCCCATTGTCTCCTCAATCTTCCAGTTATGTATTTATGGATCCAAATATCATTTATTTATATCAACAGCTGTCTCCTTATCAACAGTGGTGCTTCACCAGCACTGCTCTCACATACATTTTCCAGCATTTTTAGTAACATTCTATTCTTAGGCAGAGTTAAACTCTTGGGCTGTTTTCCTGGCATCAATATGTATGGGATTATGTTTCTTCCTCTATAAATAGAAGAATTCCCAGTAGAACTGTCACCCTCCTCTCTGCCTTGGACTCACATGTGCACACATGCATCACACACACACACACACACACACACACACAAATGCAGAGAACAGATCTCCAGCTGGGATCTGAAAGAAATCAGGATTCAAATAGAACTGATTAATAGGCAGAGGACCTTTAAAATCTCGGTTTTATTTTACGTCTTATTTTATAAGTTTTTGGTCACATTTTCATTGGGATCTGCCTTTGTATAGGAGTCCTTGGGCCATTTGCCTTTGAGAAGAGTTTCTTTGCATTCCTTTCAGTAGGCAGATATGGTAAAGACAGGTGGGGATATAGGTGGGAGACAGAAAAGATAACCAATGTCATATATGGAAAAATGTTTGGTGGTTTGGGACTTTTTATGAGCTAGACCAACTTCTTTTGGAAGGACTATGAAGTTATTTAAAAGTTAAAAGTTCAATGAGTGTCTGTATAAACATGTGTTCCCAGTAAAGTTTTAAACACATATTTTATATTGCAGTATGTTTTTAGCGTGTTCACGTTGAATAAACTTAGTGGGAAACGACCTAGATGAATTAGACCCTAACTTCAGCATTGTCCCTTATCTGCTAGAAGTCGTGAAAGTTAAAAAGAAAACTTGCTGGACTCAGTTTCCTTTTCTATAAAGTAAGGAAGAAAATAGGGTGCGCTCAGATCTGTTCACATTCAGATTCCATTATTATATGCCCATTTCCCAGTTTCTATTTGCATATGTAATTGTTCTTTTCATTAGTGTCTGTCAGTCATCAAATCTGAGTCTAGAAAGATGAAACTGTTTTTACTGGACTCTGTTCCTGTGTCCTCCTCATATGGCTTATTATCATTCCTGAACATCTTTTGAGATGGGCTGAGAACCTGATAAGAATTAAGCCCTTCCGTTGAGAATAGCGGTAGGTTTTTTAAGAACTACGGAGTTGTAAGGCTGGAAGGGACAAAAGGAATTACTTAGCTAAGTTGTCCCTTTCCTTGCAACACTTTACCAATCCGCTAAACTTTGATTTGTCCAATCACTTGTGTATCGAGAGCCTTGTGTATTGAGCGCCTCCAATTTCCCAGGCAGGGTGTTCGTGCCACCCACTTGGGGAAACTCCAAGAGCCATGATCAGACCTACTTTTGAAAACAACTGCTGGGTTGCTGGGGTATCTCTGTTCCCTATTTAAACTCTCTGATGTTTCACTGAATGGATCTGCCTTCAGAGTCCAGTTTGTGACCATGCCTCTTATCTGATTCTTTTCCATCCAAAAATTGAGATACATTTCTGACGAGGCCTTCTGTCCTTTGCCACGAATTGGAACTTCAGCTAGAGAGCATTTCTCCTGTTGCTGGTGCTGTCAGCCTAGCTCAGCTGTCTGCTCCCTCCTCACAAGGATTCTGGTTTTTTTAAATTCATTTATCTCTGCTTTGTTTCTTAGAAGAGATACAGAATGACTCATCGTTCTTAGCTCATCACCCAATACTGCTTTGGGTGTACTGGTTGAGTTTATCACTCACAGACAAGTCTAGCTCAATTCTGTTGTAAAAAGCCTGACTGCCAGCCTCAAGGGTTGGCTCTATTCCAACCCCCTGTAACTGAGGATTTGCTCCTGTCACTCATGGTTCAGTAGAACACAAGTCACCACCAAGCCCTTAAAGCATGATTAATGGCATTCTAGAAAAGGTGCCAAGCTCTTTCTTCAGCCAAGACTTCAGCTTAGCAACTGGGGACCCAGCCTTCCTGGAATCCCCAGGTCATTGTTTCCCATCTTCCCCACTCGAATTTGCTTACTGTCAATCAGTAAAGCCCAGAGAATTTGACCTTCCTCTTGGACTTTTTGCTTGAAAAATGTACCAGAACCGCACTCAAGGGCGGGGATATTTACATAAGAAGAAATAGGATAATTCTTTCTAATTTACAAAGTACTTTCATATGTATTGCTTTGATTATTGGGCAATTAAGTGGGAATTATTTGGGTTTTACACTTGTGTAAAATGAGAAGGGTAAACCTAAATTCTAAATAAAAAGAACGGATTGACTATTTCCTTAAGTTTCTCTCCCCAAGGAACTTGTTATTTCTCTCGGACTCTGGACCCAGCTCGTTTTGTTGCTTAGGCCATGATTTTAATAGAGTCACAATTATTAACATGATCCCCATCCGAGTTCCTGACCATTAAGCTTTCTTTGTTCAGGAAAAAGAAGAATATATGTTTCAAAGCTATCCTCCTAACAACGTGAGTGCCACCAGTGTCCAAGGAAACTCGGCTCTTCAAGGGAGAAAACACAATTCACCAGGCCTACTGGAAAGAACCTACAGAACGGGCTTTGTGGGGTCTTCACGGGTGAAAGGTCAGATTAAAGATGCTACAAACTGTTCTTGCGTGATCTATTTTTAAATAAGAGTGAAACAATATCTGACTTTTCATTCAGTGCTTACACTGCTAAACCTCAATTGTTTCAAATCTACCAAAAAACACTCATTCTTTAAGCTTCCCTAAGCATATTAAGTGTTTTCATCCTAATTTCCTAATAAGTAAAAGCACATTTTCCAATGATATTCCCCAAATGATTTTTCTAGAAATAAAGCCAGTGGCCTGGCATTCTACCTATCCTGCAAATACCATGCCAATCCACATTCAAAAACCTTCTGGGCTTCACGTCATGTACAGACGAAAATCTAACACATTATCATGGCAAATTTGTTATTTAGACTCCTATAATCTGCCTCAAATGTTCCTTCTGTTAACCTTCTTCTTGTGCATCTTTAATTCCAGGTTATTACATTTTGAGTTTTGATAGACATGGCCAAATGGCCCTCCTAATTTGTACCCATTTACAGTCCCTGGTAAGGTGTAGAAATGCCTGTTTCATCACACTGGCCCCAACATCTTTATAATATTTGCCAAACTGATAGGCAAATATTTATCTAATTGCTTTAATTTTTATGCCTTTGATTATTAATAAAATTAAGCATTTTTCAGATGTTTATTGGTCATTTATATATATTTTTTTCCGGCTTGACTATTTAAGTCATTGTCCAAAGTTTTTCTATTGGAATGTTCACCTATTTCTTAAGAACTGCTTCTAGGAGCTCATCATAGCATGGATATCAGCTCTTTGTCACTCGTGTTATAAATATGTGCTCATCATTTGTCTCTGGTCTTTAACTTTTTACGTTGTCCTGTTCAGCACAAAAGTTTAAGACATTCATCAATGAATGTCTCTGTCAATCCTTTCCATTATGGATTTTAAACTGGGGTCATGCTAAGAATTTTTTTTCTATAAAAAGATGGTAAACATATCCTCCTATATTATCTTCTAACACTTCTTTCAGTGAGTTAGTTCATTTGTTTGTTATATACTTTAAAATTCTCAGTCCTTCTGGAGTTATTTTAGGTTCCGGTATAAAATAGGGGTTTACTTTCATTTTCCTCCAAATGAATAACCAGTCATGCTAACTACATTTCTTGACTAAACCATTCTTTATCAAGACCACCTGTAAAATTCTTTATCAATTTTAAAGGCGCACATGGTCATATAATAAAATTCTAACCTAAATATTTTTTAAATTCTATGATGTCTGTGTCTTTTCTTTTGCTAGTTACTTGCTTAATTGGCATCTTGGTTGATGATGTAGAAGAGTGTTATATGCCTAAGAAATACGTTGTTCTCTTCTTAGAAATAATTAGCCCGATTCTCTTAAGAGATGAAGCACAGGAATGTGTTTAAGCAAAATTAGGCTAACGTACAAACACAAGTGTGAAAAGTCATCATGGAAAATATAATCTGCTTAATACAAAACCTCTTTACCCGAAACTTTGCAGATGTGGATCTGTTCTGTTGTGACAAAGCTGTCCTAACACCACAAATTTAGAGTAAATGCCTGCTTATCCCTAATAATAAAGGAATTCTTATGATCAGGTTTTTAAAAATTTTGTCTTATGAGAAAGAAGCAAGTGATAAGGAAATTATCTTCAAGACTTTACTTAAAGTCTTTAGTTTAAAAGACTTTCTTTAAAACAAAACAAAACACTAGAGTTTCCATGGTTTGTGAGCCTCTGGGGATTAAAGACTGACATTCTCACTGAGGACCCAGAGACACGATGAAGACCAGATGACCTTCATCAACAAGATTTAACTATATTTTGCACGTTTTAGGGCTGCATACCTCATGGCTGTTCACCTCTGCATTTTATTCATTTAACTGACTGTGCATGGGAAATTTACTATAATTCTAGGAAATGCCAGGGCACTTTCACACTTATTAATTCTTATGGATCTTTGGCCTCAACATGCCAGAGCCCAGGTTTTCATCTGCCGTTGAACTGGAGCCTTGATGAGATTATCCGCGGCTTGCTGGGGCCGGGGTGGGGGGTGGGGGGTAAGAAGCCCCACCCCACCAGTTTACTACAGTGGTGGAATTCAGCAAGGCTAGAACCAGCTGGGCATGGGAGAGAGGATGATATTCTAGATCTTTTGCACCATCCCTCCAGGTTTCTAAGATTATTTTCATAGCCATCAAGACCGTGTATCCAGTCCAGAACTACGGAGACCTTGACATCCTGTGAGCACATCTCTGCTCAAACACACTCTATGTAGCTATGGGTATTCCCTGCCAAAGACCTTTAGAAAGAGAACAAGGCAGACCATTTTGAAAGTGGCAGAGACATACGTTTAGATTGGGTAGGACGTGGTTTCTTAAGGAGCGGCTGTAAGCAAAACTGTGAATTCAGTGACACTGTCCTAGGGATGCCATCCCTCTACTTTCTGGGTCGTTCACCCTGGGGACACACTGCTGCCACTGCTCGTGTCCTTCCGTATCCTGTACCCTCTTGCTTCATCCAGTTCACACTTGCTCCCAGCCAAGCTGCTAAAAAATGTCACTGACACCCTAGTTTGAATGAATGTGTTCATTGACTTTTTCTAGGAGGATATTTGTATCCCTTTAATTGTGGAATGAATGACACCAGAGGGCACATGGATGCCAAAGTATTGTGCTCGCCTAACCCTCAGCACCACAAAAGGTAAACCCTGTGATGGGAACCCTGTCCTTGCTTTTAAAAAGGAATAAAGAAATACACTGTCTTTTTAGAGAAGCAAGACACATGTACCTTTGAGGCCTGTCGGCAACAATTTCCATCAACTTGTGGTCATGCACAGAATAGGAGTGTTTGAAAGTCAAGTTTCTAAGACTCAACACAGACAGGCTCTCTTTTTTTTTTTTTTTTTTTTTTTTTTTTGGTGGTATACGGGCCTCTCACATCTTTTTTTTTTTTTTTTTTTTTTTTTTTTTGCGGTATACGGGCCTCTCACTGCTGTGGCCTCTCCTGTTGCGGAGCACAGGCTCTGGACGTGCAGGCTCAGTGGCCATGGCTCACGGGCCCAGCTGCTCCGCGGCATGTGGGATCTTCCCGGACCGGGGCACGAACCCGTGTCCCCTGCATCGACAGGCGGACTCTCAACCACTGCGCCACCAGGGAAGCCCCAGGCTCTCATTTTAACACTTCATGTTCATGGCTATCATTTTGCAAATCAAGTGACCAGAATAAGGAAAGCTAAATAATTTGCTCAAGATTATGTTCCTTGTTAATGGTTGGATAAAGTACTATATGTGGCTACATAATATACAATCCTTTTAAATTTGGGTTATGGTTGAATAATTAATAGTGGTTTTATTAAGAACATAACAAAAGGCTTGTGCTAATTAATACTCTGATAAATCATAGAATGTACTTTTATCTATTTTTGTTTCTTCTCTTGTCTCTGTAATTTCCAGCCTATGTGTGTTATTATCAGGTTTAGTTTAATGGATTTCTCCATGGAAATGCCAAAGTCATCATTTTTCCACATTTCTCCACCCTGACCTTCTTCCTATACATCCTTTGGTAACTTCTCATTATTTAGTATCTGGCCTGGATGGATTACATAGAATATCAGGTTTGCATAAATTAATTCTTCATGAAAAAGAAGAAAAGGGAAAAGAAAAATGACTAATTTTCAAGGACTGTCAGAAAATATAGTGTATCACTTTATATTTATTTGGGGAGGGAGCAGAGGAAAGGATTAAAAAGGTCAGTTTGTGGATTTTTTAGAGTCTAGGGAAGGAGTTAAATTGGGAAGCACTTCCTGGAAATATACCAATTAGGTCAAAGCTTAAACTAATTCATCTTAAAGTGAAAATAAACTTGATCTTATCAAGAATATTTTTATTTCAAGAGATGGCTAGGGGAAATCTATGACTAATTCATGGAAGCCGCGAGATTGACGTTTTTAACAATTACCCTTGGCCAAGCCTTCTTTATTCCAGTCAATCCATTTCCCAGGCACACCCCTAAGAATAGGGGTTACCGTGCTGCAATCGACAGAGAGAAGGCTGTGCTTTGAGTCAGCAAACCTCTAGTCTGAGACTCACCAAACATCTCGATTTATATAATTACCGAGAAGCTGAACTCTGTCGTATCTGCTCATTGTTTTTTCCACTCTCTGTTCCTTTAGTTACCCTTCTTTAGGAAATGGGTTATTGAAATCAGAGTTTTCCCCATGCGGAGGGGAAAAATCATCTCAGATTAACAGGTAATAAGGATGATAGTAAGACACATTCTAAGGAATCAAATCACAGCTTTGAGGCTTACCTGTGATTCCTCTCTTCACATCACAGCCCCAGGGAGCCCTTCCTCTGGTGTAACCGTGGCTCAATCACTTCTTGTTCTGTTGGGAAAGATCATCGTAATATCTGAGCCACAGGGGCTCGCTGGCAGGTGTACAGGCCACTGATTCACCAGCAACTCCTGCAGCAACGTTGCTGCCCAGTAGGCAGACAAGCCCAGACACACCCCCTTCAAGAAGGAAGAGAGAAATACCTTTATGTTGACTCTCCCTCCCACTTAATTCCCTAACAGGCCTGGTAACAGGAAAGAGCTCAGAGCCCAAGACCTAATGATTCTCCCAGCACACAGAAATCACAGAAGGAAAATGGGAGAAAAATGCTCTAGGGGAATGCAGGATACTTCTGTCCTAGATTCACGTGTCACACGATGCCACTCTGTCAAGCTTTCACATCCAGCCTCTGGACACCCAGGGCCATAGCCCATAAAGCAGAAGGAATGTAGCCTTTCATGCATAAATTTCAGCTGGGGAGAGGTAGGTCGTTCCAGTGGAGGTATGGGGAGAGGTAGATATCATTTTTCCTTTTCCCACTTTCTCACTCAAGCCTGAAGAATCAACCTGCTACTTTCCCAGACAAAGGCACCTTGGACTTTTGGGTGGAATACTATGTAATGGGGGTGCGCAAAAGAGAGCAACGGCGTCCACGCCCGGGTCAAATGCTTTCGGTATATTCTTTGTCCTTAGAAAACCTTGTGCTAAACCTTACTAACTTCTTTCATAAGTTTCTTTCTAAGGAGTCATCTGATTTGAAAGCTGACACTCCACATT
This sequence comes from Neophocaena asiaeorientalis asiaeorientalis, assembly GCF_003031525.2. Classification (NCBI taxonomy): domain Eukaryota; kingdom Metazoa; phylum Chordata; class Mammalia; order Artiodactyla; family Phocoenidae; genus Neophocaena; species Neophocaena asiaeorientalis. The sequence goes on from NW_020175393.1 coordinate 12,901,297, forward strand.
TACCAATGACTTGAGGTAGTTGACACTTTAAGCCACTCTATAACTTACAAATGATTTGAGGCGGCTTACAATATTAATGCATAAAATTACATTAGAATAGAAATAAAGAAACATAAACGTTCTTTACATAAACTATATGTATGTACATGAACTATAAAAAGGGGAAACTATAAGAGTGGAGAGTCACAGGAATAGTGACGTAGACATAGAGAACAGACATGTGGACATGGTCCGGGGGGAGGGTGGGATGAACTGGGAGATTAGGTTTGACATAAATACGCTACCATATGTAAAATAGATAGCTAGTGGGAACCTGCTGTACAGCACAGGGAGCTCAGCTTGGTGCTCTGTGACGACCTAGATGGGTGGGATGGTGGGGGGAGAGAGAAGTCCAAAAGGGAGGGGATATAGGTATACATATAGCTGATTCACTTGATTGTATAACAGAAACTAACACAACATTGTAAAGCAATTTTACTCCAATAAAATAAAAAAAGAGTAGGGAGTCAACTAAGAAAAAGAATGTAAATAAAAACCTATGAGGTAGTTACAGTGTTTTGTAAATTTAAAATGTAACTCTAGGGACAGAGCTTCCTAGCAATGAAAAGAGGAAGCTAGTCAGATACATTTTTCTTATTATCAGAAAAGAGGAAGCATCCATTTTCTCAGGAAGGACAAAATGGTCTTCGGGGCACTAAAACCTAACAGAAGTCTCTCTCTCTCTCTCTTTTTTTTTTTTTTTTTTTTTTTTTAGAGTGAACAATATTAGGGTCTATATTTTCATTTTGAATACCTTTAGTGCCAATCAGGCCTAAACTCAATGTGATCCTCTTGTTTCCAACACCATCTGGGCCACTTGGTCCTCATCCTGTCTCTTCATGACCAGGTCTGGATCTGGTCCAGTGGAAGAGCTGTCAAGAGAACAAAGCCATTCTGACAATCTCCAATAGTTCAAGGGCATCAACCATCTCTCCTGTGTCCCCCACCAGCCTGGGTGGAATAAAGCTGATCTCATCATTTAGTCAAGTTAATTCCTTTCTCCTCATGTGCTTTTTCTGCAGGGTTCTGCCTGTTTTCGGGATCCACCAATGGTACGTGGAGACCAAATTTCCATTCAATACGAAGGGTCGAGGACTTCTAGAACTATATACTCTTACTCAGTTGATCCAATGTCTAACATCCTAGGATTAGACGCCATGTTTTCAGTTCAGTGCTGCCCTTTTCCTATTGTCTGTATGAAAATGCAGGAGCTTGTAGGAACATATAAGTCACTGACATCTCAGTGGGAATGTGTCTCTAAAATGGACTAATAATTTATTAATTACTTAGGGAGAAAGTAGCTATGGAATTGGGGGGTGGGCGAGGGGGAGGGGTAAGGAAACAGCAGAAGAGCAGACCAAGTGGCCGACCAGTGTGGAGCTCAGCGTGGTGAGGGCTGGCAGCTCGTACGGCAGCTCTGTTATTCACTTCCAGCTCTTTTTGTCATGAAGCCCAGCAGCTTCCTAGGGGCTGGTGTATAGCTCTCAGAACCAAAGGGACCCCTACAGTGTCTTCTTAGATCAAAACCATTCAGCAGATACTAGAAAGTTAGGCAACCAATAAACATCAGTGATTTCATGAGTGCATTGATTTTGGTGAAACCCTGAATTCAAATAAATGTATGTGTTTAATAGTTAATTCCATATTTTATAGAAGGAGATCATAGTATGCCCAGTATTTCGGTTGTTTCACAAAGAGGGTTACCGATGACTCACCACCAAGACATTTAATCACCCCTTCCAGCTTCCTCCTAATAATGTGCTAACGCACGCGATGCAGAATTTTTCATTATTTCCTGGTTAGGGGATGGGGCTCCCCCATCACTGCAGAGGACAAAGACCAAAAGGAAGAAGCATGCCTTGAGCCTTGTGGTGGCATTGTGACATGTCTTTGTTATGAGCCCAAGAAGAGCCACCTTCTGCGAAGGCAGAGCTGAGGAAGTGTTGCTGCTCTGGTGTGATGGCAATGCTCCTTCTGCCCCCAAATCTCACCCACTAACCTACGAAGCAGAAACAAAGTTGTCCACCCGAGGGTACAAAGGCGGCTAAACCAATGCGTTTTGGTCCATCTGGTCAACCTGACATTTTTTTTTCCTCTGTTGAACTTGACCACAGAGCTTCCTTGGCGAGTCTGCGTCTAGCATCCTGCAAACGCCGAAGAAGAACAAGAAGAAAGACCGGGGCTGAGGAAGAGCTTCAGGCCTCCTAACTCCATCTGTTTGTTTTGGTCTGATGGCTTGGTTTCCCAGCAAAAGAGTAAGCAGCAACAAGACTGAGGCCTAGGAGAAAGGAAATAGCAAACAGAATCGTGTTACTGGAACTAGTCATCTAACTCTTATGACCTCAGCAATCTTTCCCTGAGTGACGGCTGTGGGTTTGAGACAATATCTGAATTTGATCAGCAGGTGGACCTGCGAAGGACATGTACCCACTCTGAGGAGTGTCCTTTCATCAGAAGTGCTCGGTATCCTTTGCGTTTGGTCTTTGAGAAGCTCTGATCCAGGGACTGCAAACACAGAGGGCCACATTGAATGACATGGTGATTCAAGGGAGGGATAGGTCCTGAACTGTTTCCAGTGGCTTTATTCCATAATTGTGAAAGGGTTAAATGCAATTTTTAAAATTCAGGTATAATTAGAAAGAAAAACTGAAAGGAGGGCTTCCCTGGTGGCGCAGTGGTTGAGGGTCCGCCTGCCGATGCGGGGGACGCGGGTACGTGCCCCGGTCTGGGAAGATCCCACGTGCCGTGGAGCGTCTGGGCCCGTGAGCCATGGCCGCTGAGCCTGCGTGTCTGAAGCCTGTGCTCTGCAAAGGGAGAGGCCACAACAGTGAGAGGCCTGCGTACCGAAAAAAAAAACAAAAACAAAAAACAACTGAAAGGAGAAGTAAAGAGGGGGGGGAGTTGACTGTAAAATGTAAATTACAGTGAGTAATATGGTAAGTCTTACAGATATGGTAAAACAATCAAAACTGATGTAGTCTCAATGGTGGGCCAGGACACTAACACAAGCTGACTTCAAACTCTGTTTTCTGAACCTACACTCCATTGCTTCTCTAAGACAGAAGAGAAATGCAAAGAGAAGTGTCAAACACTTGCAAAATAACCAAAGAAAAGATAAAGGCGAGGCTATGTCTCAGGTGCTAATGAAACACAGCGTTCTTACCATCTGAACCTTCCATAATAAGTCAGAAAGCCACCAGAGCCCCATAGAATCCACAGTTCCATTTTATTCAAGTAGCTTCAAGTATCATTACATTCAAGGCCCTGGGTGCATTTAACAGGGTTGGGCAATCTTCCATCCATTGCCCTTAATCAGTTCAGAATGTACTGTGTTTGAATGCCAGAGGTAACACTGAGAAGAGAAAGCCATGGGCTATAAAAGTATTGAGCTTTTTTTTACCCCTTACTCTGCCTGTCTTTAAAATGCGAATTATAGAGCACTAAAAAAAGAAAGGGATTTCCATGGCAGTCCGGTGGTTAGGACTAGGTGCTTTTACTGCCAGGGCCCAGATTTGATCCCTGGTCAGGGAACTAAGATTCTGCAGGCTGCGTGGGTGTGGCCAAAATAAGAAGAAGAAGAAGAAGATAAGAATTATACAGCACCAAGCATTCCACCTTTCCAAGCTCAGCAGGCCCTCACTGGGCACACGAAAGACACAACCACAGGCACCAACATATCCCCTGTGTTCACGGGATGCTCAGGAATTCAGATGAGCATCTGGGCAGCCTCAGTGGGGAAGTTTGTCCTGATACAGCTTACAAGAATTCTGCTTTTACTACACAGGTTCTAGAGTCCCAGACCCTTAACAGTAAGATGCATTTCTCCACCAGCCGAAAGCAGCAGAGAAAAGTAACACCAACAAGACTTGTGGAGAACACTCATGAATCTGCTGGATTAGAGGCTAAAACCCAACAGACTGTCATTCAGTGCTCCCAAGGGTGCATTCCTGTGGATAAAAAATTCTCCCAGAACAAAATAAATCTGATTCCATCCCTAGGCACTTTTTCTTTGATATTGTGGCTGTCTTCAGCTTCTTCAAGAGGACAAACATATGTAGAAGATGTGGCCTGAGATTAAGGCATTCTTTTTTACTTAAGTATTGTTTCTTTTTAGCAAACCACAAGTTGAACCCAGGGCTCCAGAATGTCTTTTAAGCAAAGCGAGACATCTAGTGGCCAAGATTCACAACGTGGAAGAGGCCACCTGTAAACAAAATCGGGTACAAATGTTCAGCTTGCCATGAGTGCACTGGGGGACTTGGGGGGTTGGGGGGAGGTAACCTCTGAGAACCTGAGCTACTTTGTCCAAATATTTGGCAGGGATTCTATTTGCAGTGGAGTTCATTCATTTATCTACTTATTCATTCAACATACGTTCATATGAAATGTCTACTAGGTACAAGATACTGTGCTAGGCCCTGGGGATCTCAAAATCTATAAATATTTCTAACTTTATAACTTAATAGAAAGGCTTGAGTTTAATAGAAAAACTAGGCCACCAACAACCAATTAAAATCCTTTGTGATACAGGCTGACCACACTATGGCTGCCCCTAGAAGAGGCACTTAAATGAATCTTTGAGGGTAAGAGGAAAACATGTCTAAACCACAGGTCTCAAACTGGCACCCTGAGGGCCCCATCTGGCTCACAGATGTGTTTGCTTGGCCCAGGCAATGTTTTTAAAACTCTGAATTAGTTGTTAACATTTAAACATCCAGGGATTTCACATGAAAATCCAGATTTCAGCTTCTTTTGAAAAATGGGCAGGTCTGACAATACTGTTTCCATATTTCTGCCTTGGTGACATTTAACTGAAGCTGAGCAGAGACTGTCCATGTTCCTGTTGCTTTCTTTCATCACAGCAAAGAATTTAATTAGTTCAATGAATTTTTGGTAGATTTTACATGAACGAGGTACAAAACTCAAAATTACAAAAATATATTCATTGGAAAATTAATCTTCTACAACTCTTGTTCCACAGCTCACAGATCATCATCTACAAAAACACCCACCCTCACCAGTTAGGTATTGTATAAATATGTATCCCTCCCTAGCAACTTACACCAGAATCAATATCATCTGGGTTAAAAATGTTAAAACAAAATATGGAACTATAAAGATACCAGAAGGAAACAAGGAGTTGTTGCTCTTATATCCATTCATTTGTTGATTTAATGAGAAAACCCTTCCAAAGTGAAACCATAACCCAGAACGACAAAGAGAAACAATTGGTATTTGACTATATAAAAAGGTGTGGGAGGGGATTCTTCACGGCAAAAACCACAAAAAACAGCATCCAAATATAAATAATTACTTGGAAAAATATTTTCAATGTATGTCATAAGTGAGTCTTTTATTGACTATGTAAATAGTTCTTATAAATCTATAAGAAAAAGTTATGTCTGTTGAAATAACTTTCTGGGCCCAAAATGCATCCACTTCCGCCTGGAGTGCCACAGCAGCAAACTCAAACTTGGGTGACTTCTGTGTCCTTGTAAATACTCCACTTGACGTGAAATGCAGTCTATCCTGTTAGCCAAACACCAAGCCAGCTCCGGGATCTACCCTTATTTCCTTGTTCTTTTTCACCCCAAACAAGGTAGACTCTGCAGCCCCAGTCAATCAGATAGGTTTTCTTTTTTCCTCTTCCTTATTCCTTATTCTTTACCTATAAAAGCTTCCTGCCTTCTACCCCATTTTGCACCTCTCCGAATGGAGACTGTCTACTTCATGAATTGTTAAATAAAGCTTGTTTGGATCAACTAAATTGTCTTCTTTAACCATTGTTAATACAACCAAAGAGAGAAATGGAAAATGGGATATGAAAAAAAAAAATAGGTAAAAAGACTTCTGAAATATATGAAAAGCAAGGAAAAGTCTAATCTAACTTGAAAAAATAAAACATTAATGAAATATTACATTTCACCTCTCAGGTGAGGCAAAGATCAAAAAGGTTAATTGTTGCAGGTAGGAGGAAATAGGCAGTCTCATATATAGCTAGTGGGAGTATAAATCAATAAGTCCATGCCAAATTTTAAAATGTACATATCCTTTAACCTAGCAATTCTATTTTCTAGAAATAGAACCTACAGATATACTTGCCCACGTGCAGAATGATATCTGTACAGATATGTCCAGTGCAGAATTACTTGTGATATGTGACAATTGAAAGCAATACAAAATAGGTGTCGTGGCTTCTATTTATTTAAAATATGTTATATGCACAAAATATAAACCTTTTTTGTTTTAACAACTGAAATTGTTACCACCATGAATCAACTTCATCTGGGTTAAAAATGTTAAAATATGAAACTATAAAGATACTAGAAGAAAACAAGGAGCTGTTGCTCTTATGTCCCTTAATTTGTTGATTTAATGACAAAATCTTTCCAAAGTAAAACCATAACCCAGAATGACAAAGAGAACCAAACGGTATTTGACTATATAAACAGGTGGGAGGGATTCTTCATGGCAAAAAACCACAATAAATAGCATCCAAATATAAATAATTATTTGGGAAAATATTTTGTATGTATATTATAAGTGACTCACTCTTGTTCATTGTTACCACCATTGACTTAGTTGGCTAATACAGAAATTAGTTCCAAGAGTGGGGCAAAAAGTTCCATAAGAGCAATTTGAAAATTAATGGCATTTGCTTCTGGTCTAGCTAACGGGCAGCAAAGAAACTGTTACAGGAGACTAAACTGAAGGCAATCTATGTAATGCAGTAAAACTTTTGTGAGAACTTGTCTGGTAGATAATAATATGCTGAATAAGCTTGTGGTCTTAGATAAAGAAGTTAGAACCCCTTTTAGCACAGCTAGTGGCTCTCTTGACAGTGTAACTCTCTTAAAAACGTAGTTGGCTTTTTATCTATTTTATTCAATTAGCTTTATGTGCCGATCGTTATGCCCCAGTTCTTTTCCAGGCAGGTGTCTTGAGCATATCAGGCTTTGGTGGGAGAGCCGTACCTTTGGTGTATTTTCCCGGAGCAATTTTGTCCAACTGAAAGGATTTACTTAGAACCACCTTAATTATTCCAGATGTTTAAGCAAAAGGTTTTGATGGTCATACCCTTGACTTGTTTCTTGTCATGAGGCTCAGTAGTAATTGGCCTTAATCACTCAAAGGCCATCTCGGTTTTATATTTTTCCAGTTAGAAATGGGAATTAGTTACATCTTCTGTCTGACAGATCCTGGAGTTTGGGGACTTCTTTTTTCGTCCTTTTATTCCTTTTTGAGAACAGCCATCTTTTTCTTATAATGCATAGTCTAAACCAGCCAAAGCAATTAAAGCTAGTAACTTTTTCTCCAGCTATGTACCCATCTGTTCCAACACTGTTGATTGAATAATTCATCTTTTCCTTATTGATTTGAGGTACCACCTTTATTAAATATGAAATTCCCATGTTTCTTTGTGTCTATGTATGGACTTTACATTCTTTGCATTCATCTGTATGTACTCAAGAACCAGCTCAACACTATTTGCTGTAGCTTCATAACACTCTTCTAGATATTTACCCAAGGGAAATGAAAATAATCTATCCACACAAAGAATTGTATGCAATGTTCATAGCGGCTTTACTAATAATTGCTCAAATCTGGCAACAATTCAAATCTCCATCAATAGGCACAGGGACTAACAAGTTCAGATATAGCCATACAATGGAATGCTACTCAGAATATATATAACATTCTTAGCATGATATCTGAGCCCATAGGGTATAACAAGGAAGTTGTCCTCTGTGCAAGAACAATGCTGTACAAATACAAGGTATGCCTTCTTTGGTTTACATCTGTACTCATCCTACTTTGAATTATAGTGTCTCCATGCCTGTTTGAATGGATGATAAACTCAATTCTATTCAACAAGTATATACCGAGACCCTCTATGCACGGAGCCCGGCACAAAGTACTAATACCTAAATACTATTAGAGACACAATAAGAAATAAACCAGGTCCCAGGATGTAAGGAGCTGACAGTTTTGCATGGGAAAGAGCACTAATGCATTAAAAAAAATTGAGAACAATGTTATACGTTACAATGAACATTTCCAATGCCTGTTGCCTGCTTACATTCAATAAAAGCAACAAGCAGAATAATAACCTCAATATCATAAGAACTTAATCAAAACCTTAAGCTATGCCACACTTGCGGGTCCCCTCTCACTTCCACGTGGTGGGACAGCCAATTTGCCCTACGATGTCATCTTCCACAGATTGGGGCTCTAACTTTTGGTTTTCCTGCTTATTTTAGTAAACCAACAAACACAGTGTTATCATATATGAAATTTTTAACCCTTTGCTGAACTTACTTTGTCTTCAGCACGTGGCGGCATCTCACGGAAGCAATTTTAACGCCTCTTAAAAGAGTGCCTTTAATTTGCCTTAACTTGAATTTTTAGACCTCAAGGCACACTCGTATGCAGAATAGTCTCCAATTTACTGCTTCTTGCGTGTATTCTGTCTGCCTTTATTCCTAAAGTGCTTGGACACAGTCTCATGCTCACACTTTGCAAGCTGGCGACCTAGTTTGTAACTTGTCATATGCAAAACTTTGTAACAAAAACTTTACAAAAAGATCCACATAAATTTAGAAGCTTTTAGGAGGAGGTCTAAATTTATCTTTATAAATCCATCTTCCCTTTCTTGGTTCCTTCTCATAACGGCAGCTCACTGTTAGGCAGCAGGTCAGGGTTTGGGGTGCAGGTACTTAAATGCAGAAAAGCAAATTTAAGTGACCCATTGAATGCCTGAAGATACTAACACAGCCAGACAAAAGCATGCACAATTTACCAAGTGTAATTAGTCAGGGTTCTCCACAGAAACAGGACCAATAGGAAATACGTATACATCTCTATAGATACAAAGAGATTTATTATAAGGACTTGGCTCACGTGATTATGGAGGCTGAGAAGTGCAAGATGGGCTGTTGACAAGCCAGAGTCCCAGGAGAGCCAATGTGTAGCTGCGGGCTGAGTCCAAAGGCCGAAGAATCAGGAGAGCCAATGGTGTAAGTAAGTTCCAGCCTAAAAGCTGGCTGTCTCAGGATCCCAGAAGAGCAGAGGTTTCAGTCCAAGTCTGGAAAACACCAAGGTCCCATCTCAATCAATCAGGCAGGTGAGGTTCTCTCTATTCACAGGAGGGTCAGGCTTTTTGTTCTATTCCGGTCTTCAGTTGATTAGGTGAGAGCCACACATCACATTAGGGAGGGCAATCTGCTTTATTCAGTCTACCAATTCAAATGTTAATCCCATCCCAAAACACCCTCATCGACACAGCCAGGATAATGTTTGACCAAATATCTGGGGACGCTGTGTCCCATTTGACCTGACACGTAAAATGAACTGTTGCACCAAGCTAACTAGCTATAGACGGTCCAGCCCAGGGTCTACAGTTCCAGATTTTTCATGCTGCTCTTCCAGGGCTCCACATAATTTTTACCACGTTCCTTAAAAATCATAAAATTATACCCTTTTGTTGCGACCCATCTAGTTACTCCATCAGAGATAGATAAGAATCAAGGAGGTACAGGCATAACACAGAAGCCATCAATAGATCAAAACCTGCTATCCTTTGTCAATGGTATGGAAAGGTTCCGGCACTTCACCTGCATCACCTTAGCCACCCTGATCCCACAGATGACTCCTACGACCTCAGTCAGAGGACACACAGCACATGAAGGGCCCAACACTACGTCCAACTGCCCCCAACAACTCTGACTAACTAAACAACATCTGGACCGTTCAGATTTACTCACCAAGCATCATTACTGTGTTCACCATGACCCAACATCCCAAGAGGTCTCCAAGGGCAATGTCTTTTCAGAGGGACCACTTAGGCATGGGGAATACACTCAGAGGTACTCATATAAGTTCTAGTCATTAGGGCACTTTCAGGTATTGGCTTGCATACAAGATGCCAGAAAAAAATCCAAGGAAAAGAAGCTTTCGGCTGAGGGTAGACCATCTTGGGTGGCTTTTGGGAAAGAGGTGTAATGATTCACAGAACAGGTTTCTGTACTAAGGAACAAGGAGAATCGTCCTTCGGCGAAAATGTGAGGATTCTCCCTCTCTCTGGGGCGGGGGTTCGGGACGGGAGGCAGTGAATTTCTTCAGGGGTAACAGCACCTGTGCGCTTCCCCCACCGACTCATGCAACACGTTAAAGTGGTTTTCCATGCCGTTGTCCCACAACAAACACACCACAGCACTTCCTCCACCCACCCAGCCTCCTTTGCCACCTACCCCTTCCTAGGAGACGCAAACAGCCTCTGAATGAAAATAGCCGAGGCAGTACCACTAATTTATTTCATCTTCTAATTTCACATTTACGGGACACTGCCTAGTGCCCGGGAATCCTCTGGATATATTTTCTCAGTTAAATTTCACAACAACCACCTATGATGGGTTCCGTTTTTTCTTCCCTTGCACAAGGATGAAACCAAGCCTTTGAAAGTTTAGCCAGCTCACCCAAGGTCACACAACCAGTGGCAAAGCTGACCCTGGAAGTCAGGTCTATCCACCTTGGGTTCCTGGGCTTTTCATGACTGATCTTGAAATCATGCCTTAGTGCCTCTCTGTCCAAATTTAAGAATCACAAGACCTTAAGTACATGGTTAAAAGCAAACTTTACAAGAAGTCTTGAGACATTTCAATGGATGAATCTCCTCTCCAATATGCACAATGCATAAAAGTTTGTGGACCTATTGGTTAAAAGAGATGTCACTTCAGAGGTTTCATTTGGGTCCCAGAATATAAATTTAAATTGCTAGATCCTTGAAGGATTTTAGATCCTTAAAAGGCGTTCAACCATTTGAGAAGGAGACAATGGAGGCTTTGAGTCTAACTTCTCTGTAACTCTACTCAAAATCACGTGGCTGAAAATGAATGTTTTCTTCTTTTTCCAGCTTTATTGAGATATAATTGACATACAGCATTGTGTAAGTTGAAGGTGTACAATGGGATGATTTGATATATGCATATACTGTGAAATTATTACCACTAAATAATCTGATTTAATTAATTCAACTTGAGAGCCCATGGAGAGTTCCTTCCATTACTGAGGGACTTACTGAGCTAAATACTAACAATCTTCATCCTCAGGGAACATACAAGTTAAAAAAGGGCACGAACAGATAGACAGAAGGGTGACACCACGTCACTTATAACAGGAATTCGGGTCTAATAGGACTGATGATGAGCAGATTCATCCAGGTCATTTCGTTAGCCTCCCAGTGAATTGACCCTACACCATTTGAACCTGAATTTGGAGGATGCCGTTTCCATTGTCACAGCAGAATTTTCTAGAGTGTTAGTATCTTGGCTAAGTGTTAGATCAGCAGGTGCCCAAGAGAGTACCGAGCACCTAACCCATGTCTGATCACAAAAAATGTATGTCAATTGCACCCACTCTGCCAATCAATCTCCACTCCCATTTCATCTCAGGACACCCTCTTGTCTCTCCTGTTCCACCATGAGAAGCAGTATAGGGCAGGGGTCAAGAATAAGGGCTCAGGGAGACATCCGTTGGGTTAATCATCTGATGATGCTGAATGAAATATTTCACTGCCTCCCCCCCCCCCAGCTTCATTCATAAACCTAAAAAAATTCATGCCTACCTTATAGGGTTGTTGTGAAGATCAAATGAGGTAATGTGTGTAGAGTGCTTTGCTAATGACTAGCATTTAATAAATGCTTTAAAAAAGTAGCTTCCTGGGCTTCCCTGGTGGCGCAGTGGTTGAGAGCCCACCTGCCGATGCAGGGGACACGGGTTCGTGCCCCGGTCCGGGAAGATCCCACATGCCTCGGAGCGGCTAGGCCAGTGGCCATGGCCGCTGAGCCTGTGTGTCCGGAGCCTGTGCTCCACAATGGGAGAGGCCACAACAGTGAGAGGCCCGCGTACCGCAAAAAAAAAAAAAAAAAAAGTAGCTTCCTGGAATGCTCCTTTCCCTCTTCTCCATCTCCTCAAGTCCTACGCAGACTTTGTGGATGAAGAATGTCGCCTGCCATATCAGTAAACAAAGGATATTGCCGCCATCAAGCCACCAGCCACTGCAGCCAGCCCGGGCTGTGTACCCTGCGGGGTTCAGGATGGAGAAAAACAGGATACCGGCCTTAGATAATTAAGGTGCATATCAAAGGAGTGATTTCAACAAGCCCAGACTCTTGTATCTTCCCGTACATAGAAAAGTGCTAAATCATTAACTTGAGATGTCTGGTTTTCTTTGATTAACAGTAGTCTTTTGATGTTCCAACTACCTGGTTTTTGTTGCAAAAATTCTTATATCCTGGCTTTTCCCTTACCTCTTCAGAGCAGTCCCTCAGAGCTGAGAGGCTGCCTCCTGGGTTGTAGTCCTCAGCAAGGCCAAGTCTGTGAATCAAACATAATTCTCAACTTTTAGGGTGTGCATTTTTTTCAGTCGCCAACTTTAAAGCCTGAATCAAGTTCTCTTCTCCCTGGCTACTTTCTCCCTGACTACTCCAGCTCTTACGGGAATGACTTCCCCTAAGTAACCCACACTACACACTTAAGTCTTGGATAATAGGCTTATTAGATGCTGACAATGCCTGAAATAGAGGTGGTGGCATTTGGATGGGTTGGAGTAAATATGGGGCAGACAGGCAAGCATTATTTCCCCAGTGTCGCTTATGCTGGTCCAGGCTGGCCAGGTTGCCAGAGTGTCCCCAGGAGGGGACAGAGGGGACCACAGACTGCATTTCTACTTTACCAACCTTCTCCCTCAATCTACTTTCTAGCTGTATATCCCAAGATAAGGCCAGGCCTTGGTTGCTGGAATGCCCTGTAAACTGGGCAAGCTCCCATTTTCCCAAGCTGAGGTCAGAGAGTGGAACCATACCCGAACGTAGGACCTCCTCCGGCTCCAGATCTGGGATTCTCCTGACACGTGTGGCCCTGGGTGTCGGAGGCTACATCACCCTGCAGCTGAGCGCCCTGTACATACGACCACGCCGGAGGCCTCCATACTCTCTGAGTGAACAGAACATGTTGTTCTTGTTTCGCTCAACTCCCTCCAAAATCTGGAATCTCTTTCCAATCAGGCCACGAGCCAACAGCTACTAATACCCAGGCTGCCAGCAGGGCAGTGCCCAGAGCTCACTGATGTAAACACTGAGAAGGAATGATTGAAGATTGGCTCTGCCTGTCCCTTTCTATGCTATCCTCAGCCAAAGGCCTGCAGGCTTTCATCTGCTGAGCTGGGCTGTGTTCAACAACATTTTTCTTCCTGCCTGCCTTGACTCCCACCCCTTCCTCTGGCTGCTGTCTCAAAGGAAATAACCAGCAAGGACAGGACAGCCCCAGCCATTTAGACTTCTTGTAAATTGGAAGGGTGCTGAGAGAGACAGCCAGCTCTCTGCTTCCTTTAATATGGACCTGGTGACAAATCTCAAGGAGGAATGAGACACAGACAGAAGAGGCGACTGGAGACTTACTTTGGCTGGAGAAGAGGGAGAGATTTGTGATCAAAGAGTCCTGACCCAATCTGTAACCAGGCAAGGCCTGTGTGCTTCCAGGTCTTGCCTAGGCGCTGCAGGAGAAGGTCCCTGGTGACAGTGACCAGCAGTCAAAAATTCATATTTTTATGGCAAGACAAGAAAAATTTAAACAAAAACTCTTCTCTGCCCTTTGGCCTCCCCCCTCCCCGCACCGTGCACTGTGTATCTGCATTTGGCGTCGACCAAACCTCCCCCGTTGGCAGAAATACCTGCTCGATCATAAAGAGCAACATTCTCCTCGCATCAGCAAGACAACTCCTTAAAGATAACACGTCTCCTGGATCTCGTAAGGGGTCACGTGACCCACCGCAATGGCACTTAGATCTGGACGATATAAACTGTCAATAATAGGTCGTTTGATGTACAGTCCTCTGTCTCAAAAAACTTACAGAACTGTGCCTTGACTTCTAAGGGGCAGAACAGTTCTCAGAGCTTTCTGAGATGCTCTTCCTGGGTTATAATCCTCCAATTTGGCTCGAATAAAAGTTTCCATTTCTTTCTTAGATCAACTGATTAATTTTTCATCAACAAAGCAAAAGAAGAAAAATCACACCATCATATTAACTGGTGCAGGAAAACATGTCAAAATTCAACATCTATTTATGATGTTAAAAATACCTCTCAGAAAACCAGGAACAAAGAGGAACTTCCTCAACTTGATAAAGAACATCTACAAAATGCCTACAGCTAATATTACGCTTAGAGGTGAAGGACTGAGCGCTTTTCTCGGATCAGGACAAGGCAAGGGCATCCACTCTCATCACTCTTTTTCAACGTGGTGCCAGAACTTCTTGCCAATGCTAAAAGGCAAGAAAGGAAATAAAAGGTATACAGAACAGAAACTAAGATCTAAAACTGTGCCTCTTTGCAGATACTGGGATTATCTACATAAAAACATCTCAAGGAAGCTAAAACTCACACACACACACACCCCTCCTTCAACTAATAAGTGAGTTTAGCAAAGTTGCAGGATCACCACGCAAAATCAGTTGTATTTCCATATGAAAGCATTCGTATTCCTGGGCATTTGTATAAACATATGGTCATACAAAGCACTGTATATGAATGTTCATAGCAGCTTTATTCATAACAGCTCCAAACTGGAAACAAGTCAAATGTTCTTCAACAGGTAACTGGTTAAACAAACTGTGGTACACCCATACCATGGACTACTATTCAGCAGTGAAAAAGCTATTGATACATGCAACAACCCCTGGATGAATCTACAGAGAATTATGCTAAGCAAAAACAAAAAAAGCCAATAAAAAAAATTACATACTGTATGACTCTATCTATATAACGTCCTTGAAATGACACAATTGCAGAAACAAAGAACAGATTAATGGTTTCCAGGGGTTAAGGAGGATATGTGGATGGGAAGAGAGTGTATATGACTATAAAAAGGCAACACTCGTGACCCTTGTAGCAATGCAAGTGTTTTATATTTTGACTGTATCCATGTCAATATCCTGGTTGTGATACTGAGCTGTAGTTTTCCAAGACGTTACTCTTAGGGGTTAACAGTACACTGTGTTATTCTGTACTGTTTCTTATAACCCATGTGGTCCTATAATTATCTCAAAATGAAAAGGTTAATTTTAAAAATGTAGTATCAAGTTTTTAAGAAAATAAACAAAAAATAAAAGCCGTGCAAACTCACTCTTACCCAGTTCTGTGGGTTCCAAGTGAGTCGTAACACCATTCCATGCTCAAGGAGAGGGGAATTAGATTCAACCTGTTGATGGGGTCAGAAACAACACAATTTTCCCCTTTAATTGGTTCTAGGTCCTATAACATGTGGACAGGAACACATGACTCATCCATTGACTTGCCTTATTTCTTCCTTTGAATGTTTTCACTTCTACTTTATGCAGAGTCTTTAAGGTGGTGGCTTAATATTCGAAGTCATAGAACATTTGAGCTGGAAAGCACTTAAGAAATCATTGTGCCCTACCTCCTCTGACTCTGGAAATCCTCCCCTTCATACAGAGAGCAGTTGAAAACATTAGGAAAGCTTAACCTAAAGCACAAACTCAAGGATCACAAGGGCCTTAAGGTAGTTGAAAGATTCTCCTTCTCCTTTCTCTGAACTTGGGGGATCAGAGTCCAAAAACTTGCTAAAGGTCAAAACATCCCAATGTTGGGAAGTGCTGTTTTCTGTTACGGAATGTGCTCACCCATGGACAGAACAGACACTTCACCTGGATGCTCTAAAGGGGTTTTTGAACCTCAAAGAATTGTAAGATTTAATGACTTTGAGTCTTTTTTCTACCCTGGGATTCTAGAGCTGTGCTATCCAATAGGATGGCCACTAACCATCGAGCACTTGAAATATGGCTCATCCAATGTATAAGATACATATTATTAGCTTTCAAAGACATAGTAGTAAAAGAATGTAAACTATCTCATAAATGTCTTTTGTGTTGATTATATGTTGCAATGACAATATTTTGAATTGATTAGGCTAAATAAAGTGTATTATTAAAATGTGGTTCACCTGGTTCTTTCTACAATTTTGCACTGTGGCTCCTAGAAAATTTTAAATTCCATATGTGACTATGTGTCTGACATGATATTTCTACTGGACAGCACTGTTCTAGCTAATCTGAGGCACTTTCCCACCTCCGGGCCTCTCACTTTCCTTACGCTAGTGTATCTTCCGGCCAACTGTGACATGACCCTTTCCCACTTCATACCTTGACATTTATCCAAAGACTCATCCTTTGGTTAAATGACACTGACACTGTGTGACATCATTTCAAGAAGGCATTTAATACAAATTTTCTATATGAATGGGAAAGATAGAGATTCTCTGACTCTCCCCCATTACCCGTTAACATAGATTATTTTATAAGACTGGAAGATTAGTTTATTCGACCTTGAAAAGAACATCTGGCTCAAGTTGAATTTCAGAGGTGTTGAATTTCACAGGATGAAACAAAGTGACGTTTAGGTCATCAGGAAGCATGGAAACCAGTGGTGAAAGAAGCAGGGTAGAATGACACAACCAGGTCTTTATGTTGGGTGGTTAGAGAAGGATGGAGGTCTCAGGGCAGAGCAATACCCAAGGTGATTGGCAGGTACCAAAGGCCATTGATTGGCAAGGGTTCACAGATAAGCACCTTTGCCTCCTTACTACACTCTGTCCAAAGATATCACCAAAAGCAAAGCAGCCTCTTGATTAAAAAAACAGAAAGATAGATCAATGGAACATGATAGAAAGCCCAATAAAAAAAACAAAAAAAAAACCCCACTGCTGAACAGGAATCCTTCTACCGAATGGCATGTGTAAAGCCTCTTTCATAAATGAACCCCTGCATCCCGAGGCTATTGAAATGATTGAATGAAAGTGCCTGGTACAGAGTATATGCAGAGTATATATGCTCAGTACGTAGTCGCAGGTATGATGTGTCTTTCTGCTGCCACCTTTATTTCACATGGATGAATATTTCACATGGATGAACCTGAAGATGCATTCCTCACAGCCTCACAGGCTTTCAGTGAGCCTGTGCTTATGAAAAATAAAATAGCAGAACACACATTCAAATTAGTTGTGTTGCTAGTACATGACAGTCAAATACAAATCCATTTGCAAAAGTCATAAATCCAAATTGCAAAAGTGTTCCCTGACCCAAAACTGTAATTTTATCTTCAAAATATTAAAGTGCATTAAAAGCGCTTAGCCATTTTAATGTTAAGCTAACAGCAGGGAATGTTTTGTGCTAGCTAACACTCAGTAAACACTCCACAAATGCTAAGGAGGGGAAAATTCATACTCTTGATTATTAAAAATATTGGGTAAGCCAAATGGCTTTAACTCCTTTCTCATAGCATACATCCTCTCAGGCGAAGCTCTTCAGTGGTTAATACTTGAGACTTGTAAGTTACACGTGTCCAACTGGAAATGGTTGAGAGTCTATTCATTCATTCGTTCCTTCATTCATTTATTCACTCACTCAGAGAAACATTTATTCAGTTTTGGCACTGTGATAAATGCTGAAACAAAAATGAGCAATGCTGGTAATAAAGGACTATGAGTCCATGTGAAAGAGTGTACAGAGTGCCGTGAGACTCAAAGGAAGGTACCCTTGGTGGCGCCTGGAGGTAAGGGATGGGTTAGTATTCAGGAAAATTCTCCTAGGGATTAGAGGTGAAATAACTCTGGAATTGGGTCTAAAACAGATATGTAGATAATGTGTCACTGCCGTGGGTTTAGGGTGGAGGGAAATGGACCAATAGCAAGTTGGAAAAGTCAGAAAAGGGACAGCATAATTCTGGGCAAAGTGAAAAGAGAGTGCATGTTTTTAAAAAAATTTATTTATTTTATTTATTTATTTTTGGTTGCATTGGGTCTTCCTTGCTGTGCACGGGTTTTCTCTATTTGTGGAGAGCAGGGGCTACTCTTCGTTGAGGTGCTTCTCTTGTTGCAGAGCACGGGCTCTAGAGCGCAGGCTCAGTAGTTGCAGTGCACGGGCTTAGTTGCCCCGCAGCATGTGGGATCCATCCGGACCAGGGCTTGAACCCATGTCCCCTGCATTGACAGGCAGATTCTTAACCACTGTGCCACCAGGGAAGCCCGAGAATGCATGTTTAGCCTGTCTCTGTGGGGAGTGGAGTGCAAGAGGTTTAGATGAGAGACTAGAGAACTGAGTGGTAGGCGGGGGCTGCATGATTTCTTGGTCCCACTAAAGAGTATGGGCCTCATATTAAAAGCAATAGAGAGCCACTGAAGGAAGTTCACCCCAGATGCTTTGTAGGAGGTAGACTGCAGACGAAAAAAAACAGGAGGCAAGAAGAGCATTTTAATAATCCAGGGAAAAGTCAAGGATGGCGGAAAAGGAGGGCAGTGGATACATAGCAGAGGTGCTGTGGAGGTCAAGTCTACAAGATTTGGTAACCGACTAGCCATAGAAGATGAGAGAAAGAGAGAAAGCCAGGATGTGCGCCCAGGTTTCTGACTCAGGTGAGTAGATGAATGGTTGTGCTTTTTCCTGGATTGGGGTACAGGAGGAAGAGGGGTACAGGGTACAGGTTTTACAGGAAAGATGAGTGCAATTTTGAGTATGTAGAGTTTGAGCTGCCTGTATGGTATTCCAGGAGAAGAGATCTTGAAGGAAGCAGTTGGAACTTAGGGCAAAACATGGGGTAGAGATACAAACATAGGGGTCATCAGTACGCAGGTAGGAGGTGAACCATGGACATGGGAGAAATTACCAGGAGAGACTAAGAAGGGATAAGATCCAGGGATCCTGAAGAGCTTCAACAGTTGAGGGTTGATGTGGAAAGGAATCACCAGAGAGGGAAAAGGAGAATTAGGAGGTGGTGGTGTCTTAGAAATGGAGAGTAGAATTTCCAGAAGAAAGGGGTGACCATGGAGACAACCACTACATAAAATCAAACAAGCTGAGGGTAAAATGAGCTCCTTGCCTCTGACCATTAGGTCCTTAGTGTCTTCTTCCCATCGTTTTCGTGGCCTTGGGGGCTGGAAGTGGGAAGCTTGTTGTCAGGGAGTTTGAGGGTTTAAAGAGGATACCGTAGTCATGAAGAGTGAAGCAGGTAAAGTGTGGATAGAAGTGGAGGTGTTAAATATAAAGCATCCTTTGAAAGATCTTATCTGGGAAGGGGAGAGAAAGGGAAGCTATCAAGGGAGATGGGGAGAAAGACAAGTTAAGAGAGGGTGTTTTTAAAAGATGAGAGAGACTTGAGCATCTTCATAGGATATGGAAATGGAGCCAGGTGACTAAGAAAAGGACACTACAGCGCAGAGCAGACATACCTTGGAACCAGCTCCTGGAGGATACATTTGGATGAACAGCACAACAGGAGGCACCAGCAGTAAATTGGAGAGAGGCTGCCTTTGTCTGAAACCGGAGGAAAGAGCCAAGTGTAGGGTTCCAGGTGGCTTCATCTTCCCCCCCAGGCTAGAGGCCAGGAGGTTTGCTGCAGAGGAGGCTTGAGGGGAGGGAGGGAGGCTTAGGAGAGCAGATGAGGAAGAGGAAACATGACCTTTGTCATGATGCTTGGAATGAAACTACCTAAGAACACTCTGTTAAAAACTGTTTTGGCTACAGCCCCTAGAGGAAGTTTTCCTCCGAAGAGATAACCAGCTTCCTTGGAACTTCTTTTGCCCTTTATTTTTCCACACTTCTGTGTTTGTTTTAATTAAATTGGCCTTTATTTTGGTGAGTCATCAAAGAATATTCTGGGATGGAGCATGTTACAGCATGCAAATCCGCTACACTCATTTCTCCCCATGGATCGAATTAGGGGCCACCCAAGGCTCATCATCACCTGCTAATTCAAGTGACATAGCTGTCCTTATGGTGGAGAATTAGTGTAAGTCTGGTTTGGCAATCCGCAGAGCTTGTTAAGGATCCTCGTGAAAGGGGCAATGTTCCTGGTACTGAGGGGACAGATCTGCTCTGTGTAACATGATTGTGGCAGCAAGGCTCAGACCAAAAAGGGCACAACATCTCCTTTGGAGACCAGATCATGGGGCTGAGCAAGATGTTATCTGGCCCTGTCAGCCTCAGAAAAAAAAAAAAAAAAAAAAAATGGCCTTAAAAAAA
>NW_020175393.1:12921445-12940648 GCF_003031525.2 Neophocaena asiaeorientalis asiaeorientalis
AAAAAAAAAAAAAAAAAAAGATGGTCTTGAAACAATTTGGGCAGGGAGACAATAGAATTCTTTATTTCTTGGCACAGAAATGAATGAATCTTTATTCCAAATGCAAAGCAGGCATTAAATCCAAGGACAATAAATGGTGAGACCAGCATTCCAGGAACAATCATGGGCTTTCTCTGTGCCTTCACAGTGAAAACAGCCCCATGGGGCTTCAAAGAGACGTGAGCTTCTTTTCTCTTCTTAAGCAAAACAAAATGAAGAGAAAACAAGCACTTCCTACAGCTGTGAATGCCCAGAATTTCTCCCTACCCTATCCCAACCCTGACCCCAATCCAAGGAGCCCTCATCCTCTCTGGCCTAAAGCAGCGCAGTACAGCGAGTGACCTTGAGGTTGAATGGGAAGCTTTCTGGGCACTGCTTTAAGATCAAGGTTGAAACATTCTCCAAAGCATAATGAACTTTCCTAACCCCCTGTACTTCACGGCCTCTTCCCTATTCTTTAAAGATAAATATATACGTCTTTGAAAAAGGCCCAACATTGATCATGTGATCGTGTATGCTTGCAAAATAGATAAACTTGGAAAGTGCGGAAGGTGAGATGGTCCATGTTGGAACAGTGTGCAATGGGGTACTTTGACTTGCCAGCTCTTTGATACCTTTTTTTTTTTTTTTGTGGTATGCGGGCCTCTCACTGCTGTGGCCTCTCCCCGTTGCAGAACACAGGCTCCAGACGCGCAGGCTCAGCGGTCATGGCTCACGGGCCCAGCCGCTCCGCGGCATGTAGGATCTTCCCAGACCGGGACACGAAGCCGTGTCCCCTGCATCGGCAGGCGGACTCTCAACCACTGCGCCACCAGGGAAGCCCAATTTTTTTTTTCTTTGATGCATTTTAAAAATTAGTTTTTATTTAGAGATATGTGAATCTGGTCTTGCAGGACGAAGAGACACAGCAGTATTCCTTGAGCTCAGGTTTTCCCCTCCTGAAGGAGAAACGTCATGCTGAAACTGAGCCTAGAAAAGCTGGTGCTGGTCAGGATGAGACCTGCAGTCAGCTGCCCCTTTGTCCTCCACTTCCGGTCAGGCTGGCAGGGGGACTTCTCCATAAAACGTCTTGTCTTTGAAGAGGCCGGCAAGGCTCTTCGTGGGGTCACCTCTTGCTACCGCCCAGAAATCACTCCTGAGTCAGGGAATTATAAACAAAGTTTGCACCACATCACATGGTCCCCTCCTCCCACAAACATCCCCCCCTTGAATCCCACAGTTTACATATTCCCACAAGGTCAAGTCAAGGACATTCAGTCAGATGCAGAGTTATGGAAACAGCACGCAACATGGGCCGGCCACACACCAAACTCAGAGATTAAAAATTTCTCTTATTTCCATGTAAGATTTCACATGGGACTGCTTCCCTTTGATAGAGAGCTGTCCTTTTCCCAGAGCAAGACCACAGTGTGACCCATCTTTAGGACAGACTATTCTGGTTCAGTTCCATGAATATTTCTGTCCTGGTCCTACCATTTGCTAAACATGAAGGTCTTAAAAGAAACTGAAAACCGGGTCCGGGTCTTAAGGGCCTTACAATCCAGACAAAAAAACAAGAAACATACACACACACATGAAGTAGTTTGTTGATTCATTCATCCAATCAACAAATTTTTGTGAAGAATCTCCTTTGTACCAGGCACTACAGGAGATACTGGAGAAACAGCAAAGAAGTCCCGATTCTGTCCTTAAAAGGCTTGCAGTCTAGCTGATGGAAACAGACCCATCTGTAAGCATAACCTCTATTGAAAGGAAATGTGTCAGGGCCGGTGGTGGCAGGAAATTGTTAGGGGCAGAAATGACATACAATAAAAGCTGTAGGAGTTCGTAACTGAAGAACAGTGAGAGATCAGGAAAAACTACATGGGGAGATAAGGTTTGATGTGGTTCTTAAAGGGAGGTTAGAATCTGGATAATTAGAGAAGAGGTGAGGCCATTCCAAGAAGAGAGACCCATCTGAAATTACAAGCATAGTACTTCCCCGGACAGGGAGGGGACAGTCACAGCTGGAGTGAATTACTATGCATACTTGAGTCCTTTAAAATGCAGCAAAGTATCCAGCCTCACACTGAAGCAATCTGCCACAAAGAAGTAATCATTGAAATGATGATTAAAATATAATGTAGACATATATAACTCATCTAACTCTGTCACTTATTTGCTGTGTATCCTTGGATCAGTTATTAAACTTCTCTGGGCCTCAGTTGCCTCGTTTTTCATGGTAATGTCCACTAGATAGGACTGCTGTGTGACTAAGTGTGTTATACATGAAATGTGTTGTTAGAATCGTGCCTGACACATAATATGTGCTCAATAAAAACGTGATTATCAAATATATAAAAAAGCACTGGGAGATATGATAATAATGGCTAGCATTTATTGAGGGCTTACTGTCTGCCACGGAATGTACTAAATGCCCTATCATTAGTATTAGATAATTTCACGTACACCAAAATATTAACGTCTCTGGGTAGTGGAGGCACCAGCAGATGGCACGGAAAGATTTCTCCCCTACACTACTTAAAACATCCATTAGTGCCTGTTCTTGGTCAGGTACCTAGTTATAGAGCTGAGACAGGGATTCTAACACATGTGAAGTATTGAGGGTGCTCTCGGGAGAAAGGTGAGGAGAGAAGGAGATGGGGCAGGGAAAGAGCTAGCCTAGGATGTGACCTCACGGGGGATCTAGCCTTAGCCTAGTCCCACAGGGACCACCGGAGTGTGAATTGTACCAGAACCAATGCTGCCTTGAGGCAAGGGGACCACCTTTTGTGACAATCAGTCATTGGCTGCAGGGTGGTGGACATAACCTCCCCTGTGACCCCAGCCAGCCCAGGGCAAGTCTGTGTGGATAGGGCGTGGCCACAGGATCTTAGCAGCCCACACTCACAGTAGCTGGAAGATGGATACACTGGCTTGGGAAGAGGGATTCAGGCTCCACATAAAAAAAAACCACCCCAAACTAAGTGGCTGAAAACATTTATTTTCCTTACAAATCTACACTCTGAGCAAGGTTTCTCTGAGACAGTTTGTGTTACATGGCATCAGCTGGGGTAGCCTGAAAACCGGAAGTGACCTGACTGGGTACCAGGACCATCTGAAGACTCATCCTGACTGGAAGTCGGTACTGGCTGTTGGCTGGAACTCCTACCCATGGCTTCTCTGGGAGGCTGCTGGGCTTCCTCCCTACTCTGGATTCCAAGTGTGAGCATCCCAAGAGGAGAAGGAGAATGTGCCTGGCATTTTTGTGGTTAGCAGTAATTTCTTGATGTCTGACTACACGGCTTTTTTTTTTTTTTTTTATTTTTTTTTTTTACATGTTTTGTTTGTTTGTTTTTTCAGCAAAAAAACTTCTATGTACTCTAGTTCCTCCCTTACCTCTTTGGAAGAGTTCCTCAGAGCTATCTGAGAGGCTGTCTCTTGGGCTATAGTCTTTGGAAGAGTTCCTCAGAGCTATCTGAGAGGCTGTCTCTTGGGCTATAGTCTTTGGAAGAGTTCCTCAGAGCTATCTGAGAGGCTGTCTCTTGGGCTATAGTCTTTGGAAGAGTTCCTCAGAGCTATCTGAGAGGCTGTCTCTTGGGCTATAGTCCTCAGTAAGGTCCCCAAAGAAAGCATAACTCAAAACTTTTAGGCTGTACAAGTTTTGTTCAATCGATGGAGCTCACTACAGCTCTACTGGCACTGTATTTCCATTGTAGAACTAAGAAACCTGAAGCTCAGACAAGTTTTACAAAACAGACCGTGGGGCTCCCCTGGTGGCGCAGTAGTTGAGAGCCCGCCTGTCGATGCAGGGGACGCGGGTTCGTGCCCCGGTCCGGGAAGATCCCACATGCCGCGGAGCGGCTGGGCCCGTGAGCCATGGCCGCTGAGCCTGCGCGTCCGGAGCCTGTGCTCCGCAACGGGAGAGGCCATAACAGTGAGAGGCCCGCGTACCGCAAAAAAAAAAAAACAGACCGAAACCACACAGCTAGTAAGAGGTAGACGTGCGGAGTTCCACCTTGGATCTGTCAGACCCTGAAGTTCCTTCCCTTTCTGCAGTTCCTGCTGCCTCCCTGCCACCTGTGTTTTAAGAGAAGGCTGTTATGTCCTTGAAGATCCATAACAATTGAATAACAGCCACAGTAATCAAGAGGATAACAATTCTAATAAAGATGACAAGGACCTTGTTGTTGTTTTGAATACCAGTAGAATTCATTCTCTTCCAGTCCTGGAATATTTACAGGTCTGGAACTGTCATATTTCTCTGAAAGGAAGGCCCAGCTGGCTGCCACTGGCTCTTGGCCATGTGTAGACAATGCCTGGTCACTTCTCAGTGTTTCCCAGGGGTGCCTGCTTCATGTTAAAATCCTGACAGCATGCCTCATTTCACTGTATAATTGTACTGGCCATGGCAAGGCTGACTAAATTCTCCTGATGCTTCTGCTAATTCCATGAGCCCTGCAGGTTTAAAGAGCCCAGAAACAGAACAGGGCACACCCAGAAGTGCAATCCAAAGGCTGGAGGCCCCTCTGGTTTTTTGATGTGAGTAAACTTTCATTGTCAAAATGTCTACATGAAAATACAGGTAGGGCTTTCTTCTCAGCTTGTATAGAATGCTGAGACTGGAAATGACATCAATGATCCCCTAATACAGTGTTTCAAACTGTACTCTGAAGAGCCCTGAGATGGTGGAGTCAGGAAAAGCTGAACAGGTCATGGTCTTGGTTTCACACCCCAAGTTCAACCAAATCAGCCATACTTCTAACTATGGCTGTCACATTAAATTTATTTGGAGAAAGGGCCCCCAGCTAAGGCAAGTCAGAAGACACTCTATTTTACTGGTGTAGAAACTGAGGCTTAGATAGGGTTTGCCGTGGCCGGACCATGGGAAGTTAGAGCCAGGGCTGGAATGAGTAGCTGATTCCTCGGCCAACGCTCTCCCCGCTATCTGGGCTCCATCACCACTCAGAGTCCACCTGTCTCCTTTGTTCCGGGCTCTTATTCTTATGAATTTGCAGCCAGTTATTCCCTGGCCGCTCAGCTGTGAATCAACTCATCCTGAATTCTCAAAAGTCCCTCTGTGAATCAAGGTTTCAGTCCAAGTGTTCTCGGCTTTTTCGGCTTTTCCCTACTCAGTCCTACTTATGGCACACCTTTCTCAGTTGAGTATCAGGCTAAACCCTATTGAAACCTGAGGCAAAGGAAAAGTGTGTGGACCTATATACACTTACTGAAATCTCCTCCCAGATTTTGAGCCAAGGGAAAACATTAGTGAAAGCTCTACAATTAAAAAAAAACGTATCTATATATAAAGCCCAGTGATATCTAATTCGTTTGCTCACCAGTATCAACCCTCATACACACACCCAAGAGGACGCAATGGCCGTGCAGACCCAGGAACCAAGGGTGAATTGGAAATGGCTGTATAACAGGATCATTAAAAAAAATAGTAACAGCTTATTTATATGTAAAATTTTGCTATTTTATTCATCAGGGATTTTTACATGAGTTTTTATTAAGTATTGCATTCAATGTTTTATTTATTTTTTTTGTTTTGTTTTGTTTTGTTTTTTGCGGTACGCGGGCCTCTCACTGCTGTGGTCTCTCCCGTTGCGGAGCACAGGCTCCGGACGCGCAGGCTCAGCGGCCATGGCTCACGGGCCCAGCCGCTCCGCGGCACGTGAAATCTTCCCGGACCGGGGCACGAATCCGTGTCCCCTGCATCAGCAGGTGGACTCCCAACCACTGCGCCACCAGGGAAGCCCCAATGTTTATTTTTGATGAAAAAAGTCTTGATTCTTGAATGCTGAGGTGTTGGGTTTTTGTTTGGTGCTCCCTTAAATTTTGTGCTTCACTTGCCTGACCCTACTTCAAGTGCTGCCGCTTACTTGTGCAGTATGACAGCTGCCCCCACCGCAGGGCTTCCCAGAACCGTCTTATGTACAGAACACGAGGATACAATAGCCCATATGGTCAGCCAGTATTTTACCTCTTGTGTCCCCCTTAAAAATCTTGGAGACCCACATTCCTTTATTATTTATCTCAGCCCTCTCCTCCCACCCGGCTCCACATCAAGAATGCTCTCTCAAATCATAATTCCATTTGGAAAGTGATCTGCTCTTACTCCTTCTACCAATCCCTTTTCCTGTGGATGCTGAATCAGAACCGGTGCAAGACTTGGTTACCGTTAGAGCTAAGTCAGATATGTAGATTCCAGAAAACTACGTGAAGGCATTTCCAACACGTTCATAGATAGTTTGGCGTTTCCGGTTTAACTTGTATCCCTAAGACTTCTTCAGTCTTTGTAATTCCTTGTTTAGACAAAAATAATATAGAATTGGGGGGCTGGCTTAGTATGGACTTCTCTGATACCTTCGTTCCCCCACAGCTATTGATTATGAAATAGCCAACACCTACTTGGAAACTGTATCCTAAGGGAGGATGCAGTATGGGAATAAACCAAGGGATCGATAGCAACTAGGTTATGCAACTGTCCCTACACTGTGACACACCAACACAGGTGCAAAAAACACCAGGTTGAAGAGAGGCAAAATGTTGTTTTGCTCTTTTCCTTCCTCTGCAATATCTTGGAAACATAATTAGCAATATACTTAGCCACTTGTTTACCCAAATTCATCCACAGTGCCGGTTGTGGTTGGCTGTCGCTCGCACTCACCTCCCTCTCTCAGGCCCGGGTCAACCAGCTGCAGGAAGCAGGCTCAAAATAAAAGCTCCCTGAGCTTCTTACACATTTCCCATCCTTCCATTCCAGTGACCCTGCACTTTTTGTTTACATGCCCATAGTCTTGCTTGTATTCCTAAATCTGGGATGTCCCTTCTGAATTCTATTTATTTCCTTCCTGTTCTCATTAAGGCTAGAGGGGGTCAGGTCTCTGGGGAGCACCCTTTTATGCTGTGGTTATAATCTGAGACTGCTGTTGGGTGGGCCTGAAACTCTGCAGTGGGAAGCATATCTGTGAGGCATGCGTCAAATGAAAATAATTTGGAATTTTATTTTATTTATTGACTTCCTAGTTGTACCTATTGCATTACGTTTTTAGAGTTTGCTCTAGGGATTACCATATACATTCTTAATTTTTCACAGCCAGTCTAGAGGTAATACCATACTACTTTCATGTAAAATATAGAAACTCACATCATTTATGATAGTTCTAATATGTATTACATCCACATAAATTATAAACTCCACATGACAATGTTACAGTTTTTGCTTTTCCTTACATATAGGTGATGTTTTCCTGTTTCTTCATACATCAATCAATTTTGGATTATATCAATATTTCAGACATTATGAAAAATATGTTATAGAAACTCTGGATTCTGTTATGTTCCGCTGAAGAGTATTGATTTTTTTTAAAAAGTCAGTTTCTTGGGCACACATGATTCAGAGATCATTTAGTGATTTAGGCAGAGCCTGGAAACAGAATTTGGGGATTTTCCCCTCTGATTCTTTCCTTTTCAGGATTTTCTCTTCACTTTCCAGCAGCTTTGGTTGTCCGGGATTCCGTCTTTTGGTTCTTCAAGCCAGGAGGATACAATATTCCACTGGCTTTATTCACCTTCCCAGGCCACAGTTTGGGGCCTGTTCTCAGGCTGAAAGCTGTAAATTAAAAATAAAGGGAAGTGTACCCAGTGCTATCCACTTTGTGCATGAATCAACTCTCTTCCAGTATCTGCGTGCTTTTATTCACTTTCTAGTGCCTTCAAGTAACTGGGGTTTTCAGTAGGTTTTGTCCACAGTTTATAGTTTTTATCTTCATGAAGGTTGGCTCAACAGAGGCTACTTACCCCAACCAGAAGCAGAGCTGTCTCACATGCTGTTGGTCTGATATTTCTTCCAATGTAAAAATGGGATAAGAGAGGCAGAGGGACAATCTGAAGTTTTATTAACAACCTGGTGATATTTTCAGCCTCATAAATATTTTTGAAGTGCCTTCCAAGTTCTAGGCACTGTGACAGGGACAGAGGATACAAAGATAAACAAAGCCCAGTAGCCCTGCCTTTGAAGCAATTTACACTTTCATTCCAGTTAAGAGGGAAGTGAATCTTCCCTTCCTTCTGACCCGTAAAATGTGAGCTATTTGTTGGCTTCTGCTGGGAAAAGAAAGGGGTTAAATTCATTACCACAACTGACGGGGATGGCAAGAGATGAACACATTTCTGTACCAGGTGTATCCTCACCTGTGCTATTTCACTTTTCCCCCATACCAACCCCAGTGATGTCATTGCTGTTTTGTTCTTCGCCTTCCTCTTACAGATGAAAAAAAAAAAAAAAACAATGAGGTTCTGAAAGGTTCAGTGTAACTCGTCAGAAGTCACATCACTAGTCAAGAGAGGAATTGGCTCTAAACTCTGGTTTCTTTCCACTTCCCTTAACCAAAGTTGGAAATATCTGGTCTCTACCTCACCCTTTCTACCTGACTCTGAGCACATCCGGAGACTTCAGTTTCCTTGTCTGTATAAATAAAGCTCACATGTGCTCTCGGTACCAAACCCCACCCTTCAAAGATAGACCAGATGATTTAAGGACCCTTCAATTACTCAGAGCTACACTTCAAATACTATGAGCATGAATCATCCAAGGTGTTTGGTTTTAATCTAGAAATCTCTGAGTTCCAGGCAACCTGCAAACATTACCCTTGGTGGTGTCATTCTCGGAATTCCTGTAGCTCTTGTTCTACCCCTAACTCAACATTTTTCACCCTGGGCCTTTGAGCATGCATGATCATTCAGTCCTCTCTGCAAGGATTACAGCACATTAGATGCAGCAGTGGAGTCTAATAATAAAAAATGATAATAATAAACATAACAACAGCGTTGTATATCTAAAGTGCGTCTTTACTTTCCAAGGCTTTTCTGAGTCATTATCTCATTTGATCTGCACAATGCTTTGGGGTCGCCCTCCCATTTCCCTTTCTCCTTTTCTAAAGGAAAGACTAATTACATTTCTAATGTCTTTTTTTAAAAAACAGAACATTATTTCTATTTTAGGAAGGCAATTTTTATGTGCCAAAGAACATAAGATCCCAGAGATTTTCAGTCCATCAATGTCAGGGATTGTTTTCTACTATTTTCTCTGTTTCCCAATCATCTAGCCCTGTATTTATAACATAATCAGCATTTGACAAAAATAATAATAATAATAATAATAATAAACCTCTTACTTATAACTTTCAACACAATATCTCATTTTATAAATGGTGCATAAACAAATGTCAAAAATTCAGGCTCAAAATGCCAACTCTGCCATTTGCTAGTATCAGGATTTTGGCCAAATTTCTTCACCTCTCTGGGGTTTCGTTTCCTTACGTGTACAGCCTGAGCAATAATCCAGTGTTGTGAAAAGTGAGGGTACATTTTTTTTTTCTTTTTTGGCTGCGTTGGATCTTTGTTGCTGAGCACAGGCTTTCTCTAGTTGCAGCCAGCGGGGACTACTCTTTGCTGTGGTGCGTGAGCTTCTCATTGCAGCGGCTTCTCTTGTTGCGGAGCACGGGATCTAGGCGCATGGGCTTCGGTAGTTACGGCACAAGGGCTCAGTAGTTGTAGCACGTGGGCTCTAGGGTGCAGGCTCAGTAGTTGTGTTGCACATGCTTAGTTGCTCCATGGCATGTGGGATCTTCCCCAGACCAGGGATGGAACCCGTGTCCCCTGATTCTTAACCACTGCACCAAGGGTACATTTTAAGGAAAATCTACTAGAGTGTCTGTGCACAGCATGCTCTTCAAAATACTAGTTCATTGGTTTTTAAGTGAGGAGAATAGCATTTTCCCCTATTTTTTAAGATGTAAAAGCTAAGGCCCAGTTTGTCCAAGGAACGCAAAACTTGGCAATGGCAAAGATGCCTACCCACCCCCACATCCGCTTCCTTTCCACGGCCTCTCAGTTAGACTGTGGCTGCCCTAATCCTGACCCACACAGTAGAAATTTAACAAATGATGGTAATAATATTCCCTGCCATGAAGACCCTGCTATCTGCTGGGCACTGACAATTTCTACACTCACATTCTCCAAGCATTAACAATAACCTTACACCCTGTACCTGGTTTATAGATGAAACCCCCCCCCAAAAAAAAAAAACAAAGGAGATTTTGAAAAGTTAGCCCACTCACTCAAGGGCTTACAGTCAATTAATGGCAGATCTAGAATTTGAACCCACTTCCCAAAACCTGAGATCTTTCCATTGATTCTTTTCCCTTTGCTATCTTTCCAAAGAAAAAAAAATAACATGGAAATATGACAAATTATCGGGAAATTTTTACACTGTGCAACCTCTTGATGCAATGTATTCAGGGACCAAAAAAAAATTGTTTTTTCCTCCTAATTGCTGCAGTTCTCAAGTAGTTTATCAAGCAGTGCTGTTTTTGTCTACCCCTGAGATGCAAAGAAGAGGGAGGATCTGCAAAGGCAGTTCACCCCAACAGTGATGGGCAAGGCGGGTCCCATATAACAAATCCACCAAATGAAGTCCAAAGGCTCATGGGCTCTAATCCTGTTTTCGGGAGGAACACACTTAACTGAGTCATTTGGGTGTAAACATGTGTTTCTTCTCAGTAGAACCAGACTCCTCCAACAAGCTGTTTCAGTGATATAAGCTGGACCAATCTGTTTGCTTGTGAGGGTCGACTCCCAGCTGATGTATTTTAGTTGTTCTTGGCTCTCTAAGCACACGGCCATAAGGAAGCGATTGCTACGGTTTCCCCAGCTTGGCAACCAAAGCTCCTGGGTGGTTTACTGGGCATGTTCAGTCCTAACACCTACTTTCAGCTCTTGGGAGGGACACAGGCAGAGAAGCAAAGAAGAAATCCAAGTGGTAGGCAAAGAAGAAAACGTAGGTCAAGCCAAAGATGGATAAGGAATTGTCCAATGACCCTGAAAATACATAATCAAGACAAACAAATTCTCTTCTGAACTTCCATGGGGCTTCACCCTAGTACTGATTCAGATGTTTTGCTCAGAACTTTAGACGTAAGTTCTTCCTGAGTAGAAACTTACATACATACATCTGAGCAGCCACGTGTAACTGTGGTCACGCTATTTCCTTATAGGTCATTTTGATAATACAGGTGGAATGGGCGTGGGGTGGGATGTAATTGTGATGAGTTACACCCAAAGTGCGTTTCCAGACCCACGAACCAGGAGGCCGATCAGCCACAATGGAAAAAGCGAGAGGATGGTTTCAAACCTAAGTATTAACCTTACGTATGTGGAAAACTCCTGAGCTTGCGCATGGCAGCAAGAACGAGGCTGAGTAACTAAATTCCAGAAGCCCTGGGTTTTGGTGTGAGCGCCTCCACTTTCAAGCTCTGCAACTTTGTGGCCTCGGTTTCCTTGGATGTGGGCTTTTGGTTCTCGATACATGAAACAGAGAGGCAGCCCAACATGACGAAAAGGGCATCAAATTTAGACCCAGAAGGCCGGCAGGAAGTTATTTAATCTCTCATAGCTGACTCAGTGCAAAAGTTATTTGTCAGCAATTATATATGGAGCGTTAACCAGGTTCTGGGAATGTGGCAGAGAGCAAAACAGACTCAGTCCCTGCTCTGGTGGACCTTACCTGTTAGATGGGCAACTAGATAATGAGAAAATAAACAAATAGGAAGACGTGGGATACAATGCCAGAGAGTAATAAGCTCTATGGAAAAATAAATAAATAAAGCAGGATAGGGAAACAAAGAGGGTTTCCATTTTCATTAGAAAGGCCAGAAACAAATAATACCAACCTCAAAAAGTTGTGAGAAAACTAAAAGAGAATGTATTTTAACATACGAAGCAAACATATCATAGCATTGTTATTTTTGAACATATCATAGCACTGTTTTTTTTTTTTTCTTTGAATGGCAAAAAGGACTACTTTCCATAAGATAAGAGTGGAGTTCCCAGGCTCTGTCCACGACTGAGAAATAAAGCTTAGCATGTCAACTGCTACCATCTCCTTTTCCCTGGTTTCTTTCAGTGTTGCCTCCTTAGATTTTGGGTTTCTTTTTTTTTTTTCCATTCCTGCAGTGGGAACTTGACCTCTGGTAGCAAGGACTTACTGAATGTAAAAACCTCTTGCAGCACTGGTATCTGCTGCCACTGATGATAAGTCCATGGTCCATCTCTTCTGCCTGGAGTTCCGGGCTCAGCACAGAGCTCAAAGCTGGGAGGTGGGAAGCCTGTTTGTTTTGGAGAGATCTGTCTACCAGGTGGTAAAACCTTCCTGTTCAGGAAATGAGCCCTGAAGCAATTGGGCCAGTGGGCTCCCTCTGCCCGGAGTACAACAAAGCACTCCACTGTTCAGCCTTACCCTGGCCCAGAGAACACCGGCCAGTAGCCATACCCACACGGTGGCCCGGTCTGACTCTGGGGATTAAGGTTCTGACTTACGTCTCTGAGAATTCGTGGATTTTAGGTTTTAGAAGAAAACCAGTCATCTGAGAGCTCACTCTTCCACATCAAAAGCAAAACTCTCTGTTGTGCTCAAGTGTGGCTCCTTTTACACGTTTCTAAGGCGTTTCCACCTCAATATCACGGCAAAGCTTTACTGTGGGTTGTAGGATGTTTGACGAAAAGGTCACAGACCATTACCCACAGATAGCATTATGGGAAATTACAAAATAAGGAAAATGTTTGAAATGTTTCTGCTTGCCCAGTCAACAGGCGCTTCCCAATGTAATTTGAATCTGTTGATGTTCCATGCGTTTCTCCCGTAAACCCTTACAGGGGATGAACTTTTCCACTAGAAACCCACAGTAACCAGTCTCCTGCTATTCACTCCCTGTGTGGCCCCCTCCACACTGAATCAGGACTGATTTGTGTGACCAATTAAATAAAGCATAAATGACAGTGTGTAATTTCAGAGGCTGAGTCAGAGAAAGCATGACATCTTGGCCCCTTGGATTGCTCCCTCCAGCATAAGTCAGCAGCCATGCTGTAAGGATACTCAAGCAGCTCTGCAGAGAGGCTCATGTGAAGAGCAGCTGGGGCATCTCACCCATAGCCAGGCAGATGAGTAAGCAACTTTGGAAGTGGATCCTCAGCCCCGGTCAAGCCTTCCAATGACGGCAGCCCTGGTCAACCTCATGAGAGACCCTGAGCCACCACCCAGAGAAGCCAATCCCGAATTCCTGACCCACCTAACTGTGAAAGATAATACATGATTCTTGTTTTAGAACACTGAGTTTGGAGCAATCTGTTACACAGCAAGAGATGACTAATATAAAACTTATTCCAAGGTACCAGGATTGAATGGAAGAGTCTATGGTCTGCTAAACCCACCAGGCTGGAAGCTTTTTAGACTGAGCAGTAAATTCCAATGAATGTTATACCATCTTTCTCAGCACCACACCGGTGATCTTTAGAGAATTATTGACTGAAATTGGCATTGGATTTTGGAATCATAATAAAGGCCCAATCTCTGCCTTTAAGACGCTTGTGGGCATTCTAAAAGGAACAGCCTTCTAAGCATTGCCTCTGAGCATTATCTTACAGACGTCCTAGGTTTCACATTGTCCTTACATTCTGTAGATGATATATTGAATTTCCTACAGTTATTGGTTGAAGGCTACTGGCGAGGTGGACATCAATTCCCTGGCACTTCCGGATTGCTTTGCACATGGCCAGAGTAGGTTTCTGCCTCCGGAAGAAGCCAGCAGGCGGGTGGACACAGGTGCTGGTTGTTGCAAGTTGAACCAGTGAGCTCAGTAATGGTATGAGTTGACAGGATGTGGGTGGGTTACTAAGTCAAGACCTCAGCCACAGCAAAAAGACACATCTAGTCATCAGAATTGTTACTATGGGGCTTCCCCGGTGGCGCAGTGGTTGAGAGTCCGCCTGCCGATGCAGGGGACGCGGGTTCGTGCCCCGGTCCGGGAAGATTCCACATGCCGCGAAGTGGCTGGGCCCGTGAGCCATGGCCGCTGAGCCTGCGCGTCCGGAGCCTGTGCTCCACAACGGGAGAGGCCATAACGGTGAGAGGCCCGCGAACCACAAAAAAAAAAAATGAGATGCTACTGACACTTAGGAACACAATCAAAGCCCAGCTATCCAAACAGGTGTTGAAATCAGGTACAGACTAGTAGCAAAGGCTTCCTAGGCCTGAGCTTCCTGAATCACACTTGTTGGGAAAAAAAAAGAAGCTTAGAGTCTGGGAATCCCTCCCTTGCCCCTCAGCCCTAACTACAGGCATAAGATTCACCAGGCTCACCCTGTTGGGACTGTACTACCACCTCATTTCCTTGCCGCTGCCTCTCACCTGAGTAGCCCTACCATGGGCCATCCTATTTAAGGGACAAGTCTATCATTTAGAAATAAACTCAACCCAGAGCTTAAAAAGAACCAAAGGATAGGACTCCTCTTCTTAAGGAAATCAAAGAGTTAAAGTAGGGCCCAGCACACAGTAGGTGCTTAACAAACATTAGGCCAGTTAGCTCCTGCCATCACTGGCTTTGGACTGCCACGCAGGAACAGAGTGAGTCTACAGTGGCTCTCTGGGCCTTCTTGTATCTTAACAAAGAAAACACAGATAGAGACCCTCTGTCACTATCTGTGTACACACTCTGTGGGTAGTGATACTGCCTTCTCACTGGGAATCCTTCCCCCTTGGTGAGAGGCTGCTGCCGGGGCTCCATTACCTTGAGACAGGTAAAAAAGATAGAACACGCAGGAAGATCCATCACGGGGGACAAATCAGAAGCTTGGACATGGATTTGAGGAATCACTTGATTTCCTCATCACTAGCCCAGTGGTCCCATGATATTTCACACTTGGGGTCACACTAGGAAAAACGTTCCTCCAAAGTCCCCCGGCCTTTGTACTTGGAGGCATCCACTTAGATAAGAAGGAACAGGGACAGAAAACTCTGTGTCCTTCTCTCTTGCCTTTGTTTCTCTGAGTTCAACCTCCAGAGGGCACTGATATTCAAAAGACTAAAGCCAAACACGGAGGCTGGGCTGTTCTCCCTGCAGGAAGGGAGAGCCTCAGCAGTGGTTAATTCTCTGTGAATAATTGATACTGGTGAAACTGAAACAGAGATTTCATTAGCACTTACAAATGGGCTGTCTTCCCCCAAATAATAGCAGGAAATTCCAAAGCCATGTTTGCTGCTACTCTTTGTGTCTTTCTTTTAGGGTCACTCACCTCCTCACTGTTAGCTCCAGACATCTCGCAGGCTTTCTCTACAAAGAACTCAACATTTCCAGGTCACGATTAGTATCTGGGTAACATCAGAAACTGGAAGAAACCTGGTGGCCCAGGAGCCAGTCCAGAGATTTTCAGGGCCACCAGGAGGCAGCAGTGATGCTTCCAGGGCCACATCCTCCATCCGAGGATGGAGGTTTTAAGAGTTCAGTGGACCTGGTTTCAGATCCCACCTCTGCCTCTCATGAGCTGTATGACTTCAGATAAGTTATGCAACCACGTCTCAGCCTTACCTGTAAATGGAAATGATCATCTTGTAATATTTTGGCATGGAATAAATTCATCTGGACACGTAAAAAGCTAGCCATAGGCCTGGCACAGAATAAGTGCTTTGTAAGTATTAGTTCCTTTGCCACCATCCTTCTCTTTTCCTTAAATGATACCGTACAGGTGATCCCTAAGTTTTCCTGTGGAAGCCTCAGTCACTTACTTGAACCCAACCTCTGTCCCCGTAAAAAATAAACTTTATTCATTTGTCTGGCATCCCCCAACCAACAATGAAGAGTGAAGGCCGCCAGCTAACCTAGAGGCCCTGGGGCTCTCTTAAGGTTTTGTTTTGTTTTGTTTTGTTTTGGGGGAGGGGAGATTATAATTTTCTATTTAACTTTCATTCTCGTCTAGTTGTTTTACAATGTTGTGTTAGTTTCAGGTGTACAGCAAAGTGAATCAGTTATACATATACATATATCCACTTTTTTTTTTTTTAGATTCTTTTCCCATATAGGCCATTACAGGGGATTGAGTAGAGTTCCCTGTGCTACACAGCAGGCTCTTATTGTCTTTGTTTTTGTGCCCTGACTCCTGTGGGTTTGGGAGGAGCTGGCAGAGTCCCCAGGACAGATCAATCTTTAGGGAATGGGACTGGAAGCTTACTTAGCAGGAAATTCTCCTATGATATGAGGCTCCCTGTTCCCCCTCCCCCACCTCAAGTGTCTTATATGTTTCAAGGATGATACCAAAGCCAAATTTCATGACGAGTAGAGGAAGTTTGGAAACAAATCTTGCCTAAATATACCTCCCTTGTAGCCCAGATGCTCCCCAATGGGTCACCAAGCTGCTGCCATGGAACAGGCCCAGTTCTAAGTCCTGAGACCGCTGGGCCCTTGACCTCAGTGATCTTTTTGTCCACCAAGGGAAGCAAGCAGTCACTCACCATCTTGGCCGCCACAGTGACTCGTCTGGGCTGAACCTTTTTTTGAATTCCTTCTTCCTGTCCTATCACGTAACCTCTGTACCTCAGCTTATTTGTCTTAAGGAAGGGCCAAAAGCTAGACTTAGAATACTGCAGGAACAGATCAAACCAGGGCTAAACAGGGAAAATGGGAAGAAAATTAGACTTAAAATATTTTTTTATATGTGTTTTAAGAATTTATTGAGGCTCTCATTGTAAAACTGAAGCTATCTTTAAATAAGCTTGGCATTGGGGAGTGGGGGAGGGATGGATTGGGAGTTTGGGATTAGCAGAAGTAGACTATTATATACAGGATGGATAAGCAACAAGGTCCTACTGTGTAGCACAGGGAACTATATTCAATATCCTATATGTAAAACTGAGTCACTTTGCTGTACAGCAGAAATTAACACAACATTGTAAATCAACTTTACTTCAATTAAAAAAAAAAAAAGAAAAGAAAAGCCTGGCGTTTACCAACCAGTCTGGTATGTCTGGCACTGTCCCGGTTTTAACACTGAAAGTTCCACGTCCTGGAAACCGTTCAGCACAGGACACATCGGAACAGTGGGTCATCCTAGTTCTGTCCTGAGCACGGAAGTACCAGCAGAGCACAGAGAAAACGTACCACAACCTTGTGCTCAAGCCTATGATTTATGAATAAAATCATAAATCATAAAAAAAGCATAAAATCATAAATAGTCAATCCACAAGGTCCAAGATGCTTCCTGAGTATGAATGGGGAGATAACGTCATATTTAACAAACACAAATATTTGATAAGTAATGAATGAATATGAGACTATATTCAATAATACAAGGAACTGAAGTTTCTTGTTCTTGACAAAATTGTGCAGAGCATAGCCTTCCAAGTTACTGGGAGCAACTGGCGTTTACATATTCCTGGAGAAGCTTCACAAAACAGCCTAAAAGTTCAACAGCACGGGCATTGATATAAGACAGATCTGACCTCAGATCATGACTTTATGCTTACACACTGGGTGACCCATGGTAAATGTCTTAACCTCTCTGTGCAGTCATTTCCTTTTCAGTAAAATAATAATTCCTACTTTGAAGTGCTGCTCTATAAATTTTTTAAAAAAATTATCACAGTACATAGAATTTAATGATTACTTGATAAATATTAACTGCTATTGAAAAAACAAAAGCAAGAACAAAAACCTGGTATTTTATTGGGGTACCAAGTAGAGTTAACAAGGGGCTAAGAGTTAGACCTCTCATGAAAAAAATTGTGCTATGAAATATTGGCAGTATAGCTTTAGATCGATTGGGGTACCATTATATTTCCCTATGTTTCCACATTGAAAAAGGCCTTGGGCTGGATGTCTTCATTTGCCCCTCCAGTCACACTCTCCACCCTTTTCTCCATCCCTCTTTGCACCCTCAGAGGCTGGTCTGGGTGGTCTGCCTGCCCCTCTGAATTCCAGGTGAGTCTGGCTCAAACCAGTCGGTTGCTTCTCTCAACTGAAGGTCACAGCCCCTGTCAAGAGGTTCTTTCCCCCCAGCGCTCTCTGCCTCCACTTTGGGGGTTCCCACTCCCCTCTCTCCCAGGCTTAGAGATGCTAACAGCTGCCCCCTGTGATCGGCCATCCTTTGGGGGTTTCCTGACAGCCTGACCACTCATTTGTAAATCATCCCTCTGTACATCTTCTTTAATTTATTCCACTGAATGTGCCTTTTGTTTCCCACTGGAATGCCAACAGATATAAACATCAAGAGAACATCTAGCTCAGTGATTTCTAAACATATGTTTAGGAACAATTCTGCGTGGGACATATCAGAATTGCTTAGGGAGCTTTTGGAAAATACAGATTCCTGGACCTCACATCTGGAGAACTAACTCAGAGGTGTCTTGCGCGAGTCTTCATGCTCTGTACTTTTTTTTTTTCCTAAATTTATAAATTATATTTTAATAAACTGTGTACATATATAAAAATATTTCCCCTGTCTGTCTCTCTGTATCTCTCTCTGTCTCTGTCTCTCTTTGTCAGTCTCTTTCTGTCTCTGTTTGTCTCTCTCTCTCAGGCACTCTGTATTTCTAACAGCTCCCCTGCCAATTCTGCAACACAGCCAGATCTGGGAAGGGCTCACTGCTGAGGCCTCTGTGGCACCTGGGCCGTCTTTCCTCATCAGTAATTTTTCTTCTCACTTCCCATTTCACCCTTTTCTATTTCATTTTGGTGATAAACAAAAAATACAGAAACTATGTATATCCTCCATAAAGGTGATCTCCATCAGGGTAGGAATTTTGGCCTACTTTTTTCATGTCTAGAGCATTGCCTGGCACAGAACTGGCACTTAGGAAATATCTGTTAAGTGAACATTGAATGATTTGTTAAGAACATTTACCCAACTTTGCAGGGCTTAGATACGTTCAAGTTTGCAACCTCGAGAAGGTTATGACCTAAGTGCTGTACTGGATTCATATCCAAGCAAACAAAAAAGTGATCCAGACACAGATGAATTCATCGTCAAAGCTGAGTAAGTTGCTGCAGGTAGGTTTAATATCAAACTAGTGGCTTTCTTGGCATTTCCCCCCCATCTGTCCTTTGAAGCCTGATGTGCACACGGTGGCTTATGCTAAAAGCCAGGCGGCTACTGTAGACATCAGTCGAGGCCATGCGGAGGTACCTTGAGTTGAAAGCCCAGTTTACTCAGATTACTCATGGTGCCCTTTCTGATGCAGAGGTTGCTGGGCATTTTCAAATTGAGTGTTCAAAATAAATTTCTATGCAAATAAAAGCCCATATTCAGGCACATCTTTCCTACCCCTGACCAATCCTACCTGGTCCCCCG
>NW_020175393.1:12940928-12982105 GCF_003031525.2 Neophocaena asiaeorientalis asiaeorientalis
CTGACTCATCCCTTCCCTTTGTTCCCTACTTTCCTTATCTTTTTGAGTTGCTAACAGAAAAATCTCTTGGCTTACATTTTTCTGACACCAGTACACCGGTACCATTTCTAGCTCACTGACCTCTTTTCGTGCCAAGACTAACTTTACAGGGATAAGTTTGGCTGGAAAGCATTCTAGAGGAAGAAACACACTTCTCCAACTCTACGTGGATTCTATTGCCGATACCCTTTGTAGCATCTTTTCTAAATGACCTGTGGTCATCATTATGAAAATCAGTGTTGATTTTAAAGTATTTTAAACCATTGACTGCCCAGGGGCCAAGAAGACGTATAGAGCTGCTTGGTCTTTTATGACTGGCTCCAGCCTGATGCACTGACTTGGTCTACTGTCCACTCTTTACAGTTTTTCTGTCCTCTCCATTGCTGTTGTCAAGATGCTTAATGCCAAAGGTCAAGTTGCCGAAAAAGAGCTCTCTGGGTAGGTGAAGGGTCACTCAGGGTTTTTATACAAATGTATGTTTCTGCTCTGAGTTATGCAGGAACTGACCTGCGAAGCCTCTTCACCATTTGAAAGATGTCAT
This sequence comes from Neophocaena asiaeorientalis asiaeorientalis, assembly GCF_003031525.2. Lineage (NCBI taxonomy): Eukaryota > Metazoa > Chordata > Mammalia > Artiodactyla > Phocoenidae > Neophocaena > Neophocaena asiaeorientalis. The sequence continues at coordinate 12,941,509 of NW_020175393.1, forward strand.
GAAATGAGAAAGTTCTAGGAATTAGCAATAAACTGATCATTTATCAAATGTCTAAAAATAGTTTTAAAGATTTGAAGAAAAGATGAAGAAATGTGTGCTATTTAACTTAGAAAATAAGTTTGATGAATGATTAAATCTACTTTGTTACTTTTTGGAGACCGTGCAGCTACAATTAGAGAGAAAGAGACTTAGGATACAGGAAAAAAAAAAAAATAACCATGAAGGTTTCTTGAAATGCCCTTCTGAAGGGGTTATAGAATCACCACGGCTGGCAACCTCTACAATTAGCGTGACCTACTTAATTTATATGTACTGCTGCCCTAGGACAGGGGGATGGACGCTATAGCTTCTCCAATTTCCTCAGAATTCAGAAATATTACTTCCCTATGTTCTTGCTACAACTTTATGCATGTTTAAGGTATGTTGTCCCTGGATTCACAATTAGGTCTAATCTCTTTCATAGCTTGGTTTTTGTTAGAGTGTTACAGAGGAATGAAACCATCCACTGTCTAGGAGAGATGGAAAAACAGAAGAAATGGAATTCAGGATTTTTAAAATGTAATATTATTTCTGGTCCTTGGAAGGACTTGTACCCTAAAGCATCCTGACTCAGTTATCCCAGTACCAGTCTCTTAGCAGCATCTGAGACGCTTCTTTGGGTTACACAAGGAGAACGTATGAAATATGAGGAAGAAAATGTGCTGAAAACCAGCATTTAGCAGAGTATCCAGCATCTTCTACAAGATACCAAATGCATATATTTACATATGAAGAAGCATGGCATCTTGGATTCAGTTTGCGTCCATGAGGTTCTAATCTTATCTCTTCTATCACAAAGTCTAAGATGTTCCAGGCACATTACTCTACCTCTCAGCATTGTATTTTCCTCCATAAGACATGGGCCCGTTATTCTCTGATTACATGTTTATATCTCAAGAACCAAAATTCAAGCAGTGAAACATGGAATGACTGGCCCCTGGCCACGTGGAATTGGTTTGGCAAGGTATTTGCTGCCCGAGAAAAAAATGTCCTCCCATAACTATACATGTTACCGAGTCCAAGCTCGCTCTGCTGGCTGCATGACAGGCCAATAAATCAGGAGACGAGGTGTCGAAGCAAGGAATGTGACTTTATTCAGAAAGCCCACAGACCAAGAAGATGGCAGACTAATGTCTCCACAGAACCATCTTATCAGGGTTTGGGTGCCAGTTTCTTTTATAGAACAGAGAAGGGGAGGAGATGACGAAGTAAAGTAAAAAGGCCTCATAGAGGGGATGCGTTAATTTCTCCTTTCTTGCAGCTGTTCACAGGTGGACAGGGGCAGGATATTTCCCTGAACAAAGGCACTTTGGTTTAACATTCAGGCAGAGGGGCAGGGTTCCCCGAGGCAGGACATTATGTATAGACAGTATCCTGAACAAAAGCAGCGGAAAACAAAGGTTAAAGTAAAAGAAACAGATCCAACATGTAGTCAGATTCGGCTCTTCCCTGTTACATATGGAGACCTGGCTTGCCCTGTATGGCCCTCTCCTAACTTAGTCATCACTCCACCCAGTCCTAGAGGAGGAGTCATCTAACAAATGATTCAAAACATTTTCATTCAAAAATAATAAAACTGACAGTGCCTTCCTTTCAGGCCACAACAGGAAAATCTCTATTGCCAGGGAAAGACACAGCTTGTTACCTGCATGAATTGGCATAGGGGGCCCATTGCCATGCGAGAAGTTTTTCTGTGGTGCCGTGGTGGCTGAAAAAGAGCAAATATATCCTTGGAGCAACTGTTTGGTGTAATTGCTGAGAAGTCAATTTAGCCAAAGCTGCCTGCTTTTAGCAATTTTTGCTAATCATAGTTCTCTGGGCAAACTTCAAGTGACAGAAGACAGCAGGGAAGAGAAACAGCCTCAGGGCCAAAGGAGACAAAAAAGCACAAGAAGAACCAACTCATCTGTCCATTTTCACAAATATACAGGTTTGGGATTGCTCGGCCAATTTCAGGTACAGCAGGCATTGAATATCCTTGGTCTGAGCTCTGATTAGAACATAAAAATCATGGAATTTTGGAGCTTCAAGGAGCTTCAAGATCCTCTAGGCTACCTCTTTTCCTTCTACAGATGAAGAAGTAAACTCAAGATGTGTTTCTTCTCAAGGTCTGTAAAGTGATTTATTGAATGTCTCAGGAACGGCCTCAGGATTAAAACTCAGGTCTCCCAATGGCAAATCCAGTCCTTTTTCCATGTGTCATTCAAGGAGTTTTCCTGGCCTAAGGGCCCAAAATATGGAGCACAGGTTATAGGTTAGAGCCACTTGTGGAAAAGAGGGGAGCCGTAGAATGCCAACTCTTACAGGAACCTCCCAAGGAAGACACGGCGTCCTTGTACCCATGGGGCCCCTGGTCCTTCCAGAGGCCATATTGGTCTTCTCTTGGGGACCCAGTATATATTTTAGGGGAAACTAAATGGCCTTGCTTTTGATGGCATCCCAGTCTTCCAGTCCTCCAAGGATAACACACCTGCCAGCCATGGTACTGGTTTGACACTTCCCACAGTTCCCTGTAGGCTTTGAGAAAGTCAATGCCCTGAGTGGTCACAGCCATCCTAGTTGGCCCAGGAGAAGAAGCCAAGACACCATTTATCTTTGGCCTGCAGAACTAGCCCCTGTGCATGAGAAGCAGGAGAGGATTCATACAAGGAAAGTGAAATGGAGGAGCCCCCTTTAGCCCCCTTTGGTCATTGTTGCTGTTGCCTCTGGGCCGTAAACACCTCAAGGTTTCAACCATCCCCCCTCTGTAACCTCTTTAGGTCTCCGGCCCTAACTCTTCTCTTGAGGCACAGTTCTGTATCTCTGGTGCTCTGCTGATGCTTCCAGTAGGGTGTCCTCTATCACCTCTTTCCCAAAAAACCTGAAACTGAACTCACTCTTCCCCCAAAAAATGGACTTCTCTTTTTCTGTTTAAAAAAAAAAAAAAACTAAACAAACTACTATTCTCCCAGTCATACCTCTGAGTTACTTTTGGATCCAGTCCCCCTTTCCCACTCCCACCTGGCATATCAATTGGTCCCAAAACCTTATCAAGTCTCCTTTTGTAAAGTTTTCTCTTACTGCCTACATCATGCTAGAAAAACAAGTCACTACCCTAGGCTCCTTCTCACCTCTACCTCTAGCTTAATCCACGCTGCAGGGTCATTGCATTTGAGACAATACATTCCTGATGGCTAAGTCACCCAGGAGGTGGTGGTGTGTGACAGCAGCCTAGCAAACTAATACACTGCCTGGCCCTGCCTAGGTGGCTCCAGGGTGTCCCCCATGTGTCATGCCTCCATGCCTTGGCACTGGCTGATTTCTTGGCATGGAATGCACACCACCACATCACTTTTGTCTGATTTGATCAACCTCCTCTTGTCCTTTAAGATGGAGCTGAAGCGTCTCTCCTTCTGTGACTCTTTTACCCAACGTCACCTCCCGAGGAAAAGTTGATCTCTTCCTCCACTGCCATGACCAACCCGGACTCACACGTTCCTCTCCTAGCACATAGATCTGCACCCCCCTTCCTGCTCTGCCTTGGCTTTTAGACTGTTGGTCTCAACCTTTGCTGCATATTAGAGCCACCTCTGTGATTTTAAAAAATACTGACGCTCAGATCCTTACCGTTGGGATTCTCATTGTGTGGTCCAGCGTGGGGACCTGGCATGGCATTTTTTCAATAGACCCCCAGGTGACTGTAATGTGCTGCTGGGATGAGAAACATTGTATTAGGGCTCCTGGAAGATAGGGTTTCTGCACTATTCTTTGATCCGTTATCACCCCTCACGTAAGCACACCCTAAATGTTCACTAAACTGGATGAAGGGCCCCAGGTCCTCTGTTCTCTCCTTTTCTCCTTATTTCTTCTCATTGAGCATCATCACCTCTTCTCAAAAGAACACCTGAAACAAACCCCCTGTAAAATGCCAATTGGAGGTTTAGAGAGAAATGTGGGGGGACATAAAAGTATGATCATAGTGCTTCGAAAAAAGGTAAAACAAAAATGCAGAAGGAGCTCATTTTAAATACACATTTCCCCAACTTCTAATGTTTCAAGCAAACTCTTCTCTCTTTCTGGACCCAGAACGTGGGAAAATGTCTCATCAACCAACACTCTTGCTCCCCATCCACGCCTTTTCCCTGAGAGATTTCAGAAAGGAAATGCAATGCTATATTTATGCCTTTCTAACGTTCTTATCCCACCATCCCTCAATAAAAATGGAATCTGGGAAGATTTGGGATGCCCCAGCTTCCTCCTCCAGCACTCCCTTTAGCTCCTCTCAAATAGTCAGTGTTCAGTCTTTCTCTCTTTCTTCTCCCTCTATATAAACACTTAGATGAAAATAGCTGACAAAGAGCTGTTTCTTTCTTTTTTTCTGGGGATAAAATTAACACATGTTCCTTACGCAAAGTTCAGAAAATACCCCAAAAATTAAAATGAATAATAAAAATGGCTGGTACCCCCCCATGAAGAATTAACAACTGTTAAGATTTTGGTGGTTTTGTTGTATACTGCATATCTATATAAGGAAAATGTATATAATGTATATATGAGTAAGAGTACATGTAAGAAAGAGAATAAAGCACATATAAAGCATTTGTCTTGGTGGGGAGATCTGTCTTCACACTGCACTAGCATGCTTCTTTATCTACCCAAAGAATAAAAACTCAATCCCCCAATGCATTAGTCTGAAGTGTTCCTGAAGATTCCAAAGAGGAGATGGAAGAGGGTTGCCAGCTTGCTCACCCTTAGCCCTCACCACCAGTGTCCCAACGTCAACCCCAGCCTTCCTCGCAATACTCTGCCCAAGTTCATTTCCCTTGGCACCAGCCTCCTCATGCTCAGATCTTTCTCCCAGCTTCTCCGTGTTTCTTTTCCTAGACAGAGCAATTTAGTTCACCACTCATTTCTTCGAGCTGATATCCTCACCCCTAACCTGTAACTAGGTGGAGAAAGGACCTTCTGGTTCCTAGGATATATCATCTAAGAAAGTAGTAGGAGAGATTCGTTCAAGATGGTGGAGTAGAAAGACTTGTGCTCACTCCCTCTTGAGAGAGCACCAGAATCACAGCTAACTGCTGAACAATTATCGACAGGAAGATACTGGAACTCACCAAAAATGATACCCCCCAACCAAAGACAAAACAGAAGCCACAATGAGACGGTAGGAGGGGCGCAATCACAATAAAATCAAATCCCATAACCGCTGGGTGGGCGACTCAAAAACTGGAGAACGCTTATACCACAGAGGTCCACCCACTGGAGTGAAGGCTCTGAGTCCCACGTCAGGCTTCCCAACCTGGGAGTCTGGCAACAGGAGGAGGAATTCCTATAGAATCTGACATTGAAGGCCAGCAGGATTTGACTGGAGGACTTCGACAGGACTGGGGGAAACAGAGACTCCACTCTTGGAGGGTACACACAAAGTAGCGTGCGCATCAGGACCCAAGGGGAAGGAGCAGTGACCCCATAGGAGATTGAACCAGACCTACCTGCTAGTGTCGGAGGGTTCCTGCAGAGGTGAGGGGTGGCTGTGGCTCACGTTGGGGACAAGGACACTGGCAGAAGAAGTCCTGGGAAGTACTGCTTGGTGTGAGCCCACCCAGAGTCCACCAATAACCCCACCAAAAAGTCTGTAGCCTCCAGTGCTGGGTCACCTCAGGCCAAACAACCAACAGGGAGGAAACTCAGCCCCACCCATCAGCAGACAAGCAGATTAAAATTTTACTGGGCTCTGTCCACCAGAGCAACACCCAACTCTATCCATTACAAGTCCCTCCCATCAGGAAGCTTGAATAAGCCTCTTAGATAGCCTCATCCACCAGAAAGCAGACAGCAGAAGCAAGAAGAACTACAGTCCAGCAGTCTGTGGAACAAAAACCACATTCACAGAAATATAGACAAAATGAAAAGGCAGAGGGCTATGTACCAGATGAAGAAACAATATAAAAGCCCAGAAAAACAACTAAACAAAGTGTAGATAGGCAACCTGCAGAAAAAGAATTCAGAATAATGATAGTAAAGATGATCCAGAACCTTGGAAAAAGAATGGAGGTAAAGACTGAGAAGATGCAAGAAATGTTTAACAAAGACCTAGACGAATTAAAGAACAAACACCTAGAAGAATTAAAGAACAAACAGAGATGAACAATACAATGACTGAAATGAAAAATACACTAGAAGGAATCAACAGAAGAATAACTGAGGCAGAAGAACAGATAAGTGACCTTGAAGACAGAATGGTGGAATTCACTGCTGCGGAACAGAATAAAGAAAAAAGAATGAAAAGAAATGAAGACAGCCTAAGAGACCTCTGGGACAACATTAAATGCAACAACATTTGCATTATAGTGGTCCCAGAAGGAGAAAAGAGAGAGAAAGTACCCGAGAAAATACTTGAAGAGATTATAGACGAAAACTTCCCTAACATGGGAAAAGAAATAGCCGCCCAAGTCCAGGAAGCACAGAGAGTCCCAGGCAGGATAAACCCAAGGAGAAACATGCCGAGACACCTAGTGATCAAATTGACAAAAATTAAAGACAAAGAAAAATTATTAAAAGCAGCAAGGGAAAACTGACAAATAACACACAAGGGAACTCCCATAAGGTTAACCGCTGATTTCTTAGCAGAAACTCTACAAGCCAGAAAGGAGTGGCACGATATACTTAAAATGATGAAAGGAAGAACCTACAACCAAGATTACTCTACCTGGCAAGGATCTCATTCAATTCAATGAAGAAATCAAAAGCTTTACAGACAAGCAAAAGCTAAGAGAATTCAGCACCACCAAACCAGCTATACAACAAATGCTAAAGGAACTTGTCTAAGTGGGAAACACAAGAGAAGAAAAGGACCTACAAAAACAAACCCAAAACAATTAATAAAATGGTCATAGGAGCATATATATCGATAATTACTTTAAATGTGAATGGATTAAATGCTCCAACCAAAAGACACAGGCTCACTGAATGGATACAAAAACAAGACCCATATATATGCTGTCTACAAGAGACCCCCCACTTCAGACCTAGGGACACATACAGACTGAAAGTGAGGGGATGGGAAAAGAGATTCCATGTAAATGGAAATCAAAAGAAAGCTGGAGTAGCAATACTCATACCAGATAAAATAGACTTTAAAATAAAGAATGTTACAAGAGACAAGGAAGGACACTACATAATGATCAAGGGATCAATCCAAGAAGAAGATATAACAATGACATATGCACCCAACACAGGAGCACCTCAATACATAAGGCAACTGGTAACAGCTATAAAAGAGGAAATTGACAGTAACACAGTAATAGTGGGGGACTTTAACACCTCACTTACACCAATGGATAGATCATCCAGACAGAAAATTAATAAGGAAGCACAAGCTTTAAATGACACAATAGACCGGATAAATTTAATAGATATTTATAGGACATTCCATCCAAAAACAGCAGATTACACTTTCTCCTCAAGTGCACATGGAACATTCTCCAGGATAAATCACATCTTGGGTCACAAATCAAGCCTTGGTAAATTTAAGAAAATTGAAATGATGTCAAGCATCTTTTCTGACCACATTATGAGATTAGAAATAAATTACAGGAAAAATATGTAAAAAACACAAGCACATGGAGGCTAAACAATACATTATGAAATAACCAAGAGATCACTGAATAAATAAAAGAGGAAATCAAAAAATACCTAGAGACAAATGACAACAAAAACATGACAATCCAAAACCTATGGGATGCAGCAAAAGCGGTTCTAAGAGGGAAGTTTATAGCAATACAGTCCTACCTCAAGAAACAAGAAAAATCTCAAATAAACAATCTAACCTTACACCTAAAGGAACTAGAGAAAGAAGAACAAACAAAACCCAAAGTTAGTAGAAGGAAAGAAATCATAAAGATCAGAGCAGAAATAAAATGAAATAGAAACAAAGAAAACAATAGCAAAGACCAATAAAACTAAAAGCTGGTTCTTTGAGAAGATAAACAAAATTGATAAACCTTTAGCCAGACTCATCAAGAAAAAGAGGCAGAGGACTCATATCAATAAAATTAGAAATGAAAAAGGAAAAGTTACAACGGACACCACAGAAATACGAAGCATCCTAAGAGACTACTACAAGCATCTCTATGCCAATAAAATGAACAACCTGGAAGAAATGCGCAAATTCTTACAAAGGTATAACCTTCCAAACTGAACCAGGAAGAAATAGAAAATATGAACAGACCAATCACAAGTAATGAAATTGAAACTGTGATTAAAAATCTTCCAACAAACAAAAGTCCAGGACCAGCTGGCTTCACAGGTGAATTCTATCAAACATTTAGAGAAGAGTTCACACCCATCCTTCTCAAACTCTTCCAAAAAATTGCAAAGTAAGGAACACTCCCAAATTCATTCTACAAGGCCACCATCACCCTGATACCAAAACCAAAGATACCAAAAAAAAAAGAAATTTACAGACCAATATCACTGATGAATATAGATGCAAAAATCCTCAACAAAGTACTAGCAAACAGAATCCAACAACACATTAAAAGGATCATACACCATGATCCAGTGAGATTTATCCCAGGGATGCAATGATTCTTCAATACACACAAATCAATCAAGGTGATACACCATATTAACAATTTGAAAAATAAAACCATATGATCATCTCAATAGATGCAGAAAAAACTTTTGACAAAATACAACACCTATTTATGATAAAAACGCTCCAGATAGTGGGCATAGAGGGAACCTACCTCAACATAATAAAGGCCATATACGACAAACCCACAGCAAACATTGTCCTTAATGGTGAAAAACTGAAAGCATTTCCTCTAAGATCAGGAACAAGACAAGGATGTCCACTCTCTCCACTATTATTCAACATAGTTTTGGAAGTCCTAGCCACGGCAATCAGAGAAGGAAAAGAAATAAAAGGAATACAAGTTGGAAAAGAAGAAGTAAAACTGTCACTGTTTACAGATGACATGATACAATACATAGAGAATCCTAAAGATGCCACCAGAAAACTACTATAGCTAATAAATAAATCTGGTAAAGTTCCAGGATACAAAATCAATGCACAGAAATCTCTTGCATTCCTGTGCACTAACAACAAAAGATCAGAAAGAGAAATTAAGGAAACAATCCCATTCACCATTGCAACAAAAAGAATAAAATACCTAGGAATAAACCTACCTAAGGAGGTAAAAGACGTGTACTCAGAAAACTAAAGACACTGATGAAAGAAATCAAAGATGAGACAAACAGATGGAGAGATATACCATGTTCTTGGATTGGAAGAATCAATATTGTGAAAATGACTATACTACCCAAAGCAATCTACAGATTCAATGCAATCCCTATCAAATTACCAATGGCATTTTTTATGGAACTAAAACAAAAAGTCTTAAAATTTGTATGGAGACACAAAAGACCCCAAATAGTCAAAGCAATCTTAAGGGGAAAAAAATGGAGCTGGAGGAATAAGAATCCCTGACTTCAGACTATACTACAAAGCTACAGTAATCAAGACAATATGGTACTGGCACAAAAACAGAAATATAGATAAATTGAACAGAATAGAAAGCCCAGGGCTTCCCTGGTGGCGCAGTGGTTGAGAGTCCAGAGAGGCCCCCGTACAAAAAAAAAAAAAAAAAAAAAAAAAGAATAGAAAGCCCAGAGGTAAACCCATGCGCCGATGGTCAACTAATCTATGACATAGGAAGCAAGCATATACAATGGAAAAAAGACAGTCTCTTCAATAAGTGGTGCTGGGAAAACTGGACAGCTACATGTAAAAGAATGAAATTAGAACACTCCCTAACACCATACAACAAGATTTTTTTGACCCACCTCCTAGAGTATGGAAATAAAAACGAAAATAAACAAATGGGACGTAATGCAACTTAAACACTTTTGCACAGCAAAGGAAACTATAAACAAGACGAAAAGACAACCCTTAGAATGGGAGAAAATATTTGCAAATGAATCAATGGACAAAGGATTAATCTCCAAAATATATAAATAGCGCATGCAGCTCAATATTAAATAAACAAACAACCCAATAAAAATTGGGCAGAAGACCTAAATAGACACTTCTCCAAAGAAGACATACAGATGGCCAAGAGGCACATGAAAAGCTGCTCAACATCACTAATTATTAGAGAAATGCAGATCAAAACTACAATGAGGTATCACCCTCACACCAGTTAGAATGGGCGTCATCAGAAAATCTACAAACAACAAATGCTGGAGAGGGTGTGGAGAAAAGGGAACCCTCTTGTATTTTGGTGGGAATGTAAATTGATACAACCACTATGGAGAACAGTATGGAGGTTCCTTAAAAAACTAAAAATAGAATTACCATATGACCCAGCAATCCCACTACTGGGGATTGGGAGGAAACCACATACCCAGAGAAAACCATCATTCGAAAAGACACATGCACCCCAATGTTCATTGCAGTGCTATTTACAATAGCCAAGTCATGGAAGCAACCTAAATGCCCACTGACAGGCAAATGGATAAAGAAGATGTGGTTCATATGTACAATGGAATATTACTCAGCCATAAAAAGGAACAAGATTGGGTCATTTGTAGAGACGTGGATGGACCAAGAGACTGTCATACAGAGTTGAAGTGAATCAGAAAGAGAAAAACAAATATTGTATATTAACATATATGTGTGGAGAACAAACGTATGGACATCAAGGGGGGAAAGGGGGGCTGGGATGAATTGGGAGATTGGGATTGACATATATACACTAATATGTATAAAATAGGTAACTAATAAGAACATGCTGTATAAAAAATAAATAAATACAATTTCTTAAAAAAGAAAGTATTAGGAGATTGTTAACACAAAAAAGAGAGAGAATGAGAGGGAAGGGGAGGAACAGGAGGAGGGGAGAAAGAAAGAAAGAAAGAAAGAAAGAAAGAAAGAAAGAAAGAAAGAAAGAAAGAAAGAAAGAAAGAAAGGAAGAAAGAAAGAAAGAAAGAAAGAAAGGGAAAGAAAGAAAGAAAGGAAGGAAGAAAGAAAGAAAGGAAAGGAAGGAAGGAAGAAAGAGAAAGAAAAAGAAAGAAAGAAAGGAGGAAGGAAGGAAGGGAGAGAGGGACAGAGGAAGAAAGGAATCCTGGAAGGAATATAAATATACATAATTTTAGGGAACCATTAGGTCACATTACTTACCATTTTGCACCGTTATTTTCAAGCTCAACCCTATGTTAGGATGGCTATCCTCTCTTTAATTAGAGGCTGAACTGAAAGCTAAAGGAATAGACTCACAGAGGGTGAAAAATGCAAACAGCAGCCCTGTGGTATGGGTGGGATGTGGGGTACAGCGGGCTTTCTCTTAGTCAAGGGAAACTTCCTATGTGAGGGCAACCTTATTTAACACAGACTTTACCCGCGATGTAAGCACATGGGTTCATTTTTCGCTGCCAGTTATTTGTGGAAGATGTTGGCTTCATTTGGTGAAAACTATTCTGAAATCCTGTTCTTGAGTAAAGGAGAGAAAAATCTTGAAGGATTCTTCTCTCACAGGGGTCCTTCTTTTGGAGCCGGATGGGGAGACCCTCCCACATATCCACACCTCAACGTGATGACACGGGAACCTACCAACACAAGAGGATCTCGGGAACAAAACCCAGATACCTCCATACTCCACAGCTTCCTAGGTCTTGATGCAGGACTGCTGGTAAAAAGTTGTTTGAATATTGGAGGAGGATGACACACAGCAAAAAGGATTCCGGGGGAATATAGAACTAAAAATTGAGCAAAGTTATGTGCTTTTCTTCTCCCGAACTGGTCGTTAGAGAAGATTCAGTTTTAGGCTCTTGAACGGGGGTTGGCAAACCATAGCCCTGAGGCCAAATCCAGCCACATTCATTTAAGTGTTGCCCATACTGTTCTCTGACTACAATGGCTAGATTGAAGCCTTCTGGCAGAAACCACATGGTTCGAAAAGTCAAAAATATTTACTATCGGGCTTCCCTGGTGGCGTGGTGGTTGGGAGTCCGCCTGCCGACGCTGCCGATACAGGGGACGCGGGTTCGTACCCCGGTCCGGGAAGATCCCACATGCCGCGGAGCGGCTGGGCCAGTGAGCCAAGGCCGCTGAGACCTTTGTCCTCAAATAAGTTTGCTGATGTCTGACCCAGAGAAGTTCATTCTCGTTCCAGGGAGTCCCAAACTGAGTATTCCTGGTATGTTTTGTTGCCGTTGTTCCCTGGTTGGAGAAGAAACTTCATTCTTGGTGGAAGTGAGGAATGAGGGAAATGCCTGCCATTCAGTGGGAGGATCCAGGTTTGCCTCAGAATCTAAGCCCTCAGGCCTGTTAGGACAGAGTCTGTAGGCAGAGGATGGAACAGGTTTCTTAGAATCAGCTCTCTCCAGCATTACCCCACCCTCCACACCCATGACTGAAGAAACACTCTTTATCAACCTTCCGTGGGGACCAAAGGGGGTTGACTCATCCTAGCGCTAACTGGGGAACACTTTAAAAGAGGCCACAAAAGAAGATTTACAAATGACAAAGCTTTCTGTGAGGGATTTGTTCTTTTTTTTTATTGGAGTATAGTTGCTTTACACTGCCGTGTCAGTTTCTGCTGTACAGCAAAGTGAATCAACCGTATGTATACATATATCCCCTCTTTTTTGGATTTCCTTCCCATTTAGGTCACCACAGAGCACCAAGTAGAGTTCCCTGTATCAAAGAGGATGTTCTCATTAGTCATCTATTTTATACATAGTAGTGTATATATGTCAATCCCAATCTCCCAATTCAACCCACTCCCCCCTTTTCCCCCTTGGTGTCCATACATTTGTTCTTACATCTGTGTCTCTATTTCTTCTTTGCAAATAGGTTCATCTGTACCATTTTTCTAGATTCCACATATATGTGTTAACATATGATATTTGTTTTTCTCTTTCTGACTTAACTTCACTCTGTATGACAGTCTCTAGGTCCATCCACATCTCTGCAAATGATACACTTTCAGAGACAAAGCCTTGTACAACATACTGCGTTGTTTCTCAAGAACAAAGCCCTTTTTGTGGAATATTACTCAGCCACAAAAAGGGATTTGTTCTTGAAAAACAATGCAGTATGGTGGTACCAGTCTTTGTCTGTGGAGTCAGACAGGCATGGGCTTGAGTTCTACTAACTGGGGGACCTGGGGTAAGTTACTGTAGTTCTGGGAACTTCTCTTGAATCATCTGAAAAATAAGAAGAATAATAGTAGCCTCCTCATAGTGTTGTTATGAGAAGTAGATTAAATAATGGATGAAAAATATTTAACATGATTCCCAGCACACGAATAGTGTTCAGTGAATGTAAGCTGTTATCATCGTGAAGACAGTCTTCTGGATGACTCACAGACAGGGAGTGCGTCATTGTCATTTCCTAAAAAATTTTCTTAAGCATTGTTATTAATGGGCCTGGAAATATTTAGGCATTTAATAAATGGTAATAAAGATCTAGGTTGGAGATTACTTTGGTGAATGGAACATCTTTGAAATGTTTGATTGAATCTGTGAGGGGAAATATATTTTATAATAAAACCCATCATGTACACTTGTGTGCGTGTTTACAGCTTAAAAAACAATGCTCATGAAAGGCATAACCTTCCTACACACAATGCACTTTGATATTTTCTACTGTATTTTTTATATGGTGGACATAATCCACTCAATTTTACAACCCACTGAGGGGCTGAGACCCACAGTTTGATAAATCATGCACCATGGAATCATCAAACTTTGAGTCCTCTAAGGCATGAATGTCTCTTGTCCCTAACATAACCATTTCTGGCGACCTATAACACCTCCCATTATGATTTGTTTTATGTTTCTATGTCTTGCATCCTTAATTATACCTTTTGAAGTCAAAACAAAGTTGTTTGCTTTCTTAGAATCCAGCTCCCAGAGAAGGGATATTGAACAAAATATATAATTGTTTTTAGGTGGAAATGAATTTATATTTGTTGCAAATTTAAGAAACAGATTTTCTGTCTTCCACAGGAAATTTCATAACACAAATTATGGAAGTTAATCAAATGCCACAATTATCTGTCTATTATGGTCTACCCTGGGATGTGAAAGTTTCTCAGAGAGGGGATTTTTCTTTTTTTTTAATTATTGAAGTTGAGTTGATTTACAATGTTGTGTTAGTTTCAGGTGTACAGCAAAGGGATTCAGTTATACATATATATTTATTTATTTATTCTTTTTCAGATTCTTTTCCTTTATAGTTTATTACAATATATTGAGTATAGTTCTCTGTGCTGTACAGTAGGTCCTTGTTGTTTATCTATTTTATATATAGTAGTGTGTATCTGTTAATCCCAAACTCCTAATTTATCCCAGCCCCCAGAGAAGAGATACTGAACAAAATATGTAAGAAAAAAAAACCACGACCGGTCCTACTGGTTCCTTTCTCCACCTACCCCCTCAATGCGCTGCTAATGGCGATTGCCGAAAGGCTGGATGCCAATGACTGTTCTGTCTTGACTCTTCTCCCTCTAACTACACTCTTTCTAACTTTCTAAATCATGATTCCCTCTGTCACTGACAGAAGCACAGCCAATAGCCACTGTTTTTGCCCAGGTGTCTTAATCAGAAGTCTGCCGGTGAAGACCCTAGGAAGAGGCTCCAAGACTCAGAGGCAAACTCCAGCTGCAGGGCTCTACCTGCATTCCAGAGCCACCCTGTGCTTCCAGCACATTCTACCACCCACTGTCCTGAGCCAGGTGAGACCAGCCTGCAGAATCCTCAGCCTCCTTTCCTGTCTATTTCACACACATTTTCTAACCTTAGTCCCTTATAATCTGTTGACCTTTGCCTGCACTGGAATTCCTAAATAAGCTATCCACTCTCAGCCAGCTTAGGAAAGCCATTTGAGTTCCAAGTTATTAAATTTTTACTTGAATCTTTATCCTTCAAACATTATGCCTGAGATAAATACTACAGAAAAAACCCCTTAAAATATTAGCGGTAGAGTGTTGACTCATTTTCTTTCTTTCTTCTTCCACCTCTTTCTTTCCCTGTCTTCCTTCCTTCCCTCCCTCCTTCCTTCCTTCTTTCTAATTTGCTGAATAACTTTTTTTAACGAATTATGAAGGGATATTTTTTAAATTGCTTAAGAAAAACCATACTCTTCTCCCTCTAAAATTTCAAAGAGCTTGTGTAAGAGAATGCATCATAGCTGGTGTGTTCACAGCTGAGTCTCAGAGGTGAGATCAGGACAACAGGACATTTTTTTGTAGAGTAGTAATTAAAGGGAAGATAACCTGGTCCTTCCCTTTGTTATTTGGTAGCTGTGTCACTCTAGAATGGTGTCTTATCCTAGATGCCTTTACAGCATCGTTGTGAAGAGAAGCACAGCAAGCACTTAGCATACTGGTCCCAGGCAAGCACACAATACATAATTGTTATTATTATTTCTGGGTGGGACACAAATAGCATCTGTCTCTGCTAGAAACCAAACATGTTATTAATAGATATGTTAAAAAAATTTTTTTCTAATTAAACCGTAGAAATGGCAGAAAAGAAACAAACAAAAAACCAAAACAAACAAACCAAAACCCCACAAAAGCCGAAGCCCATAATCTTGGTTAGGAGGAGGACCCTGGTCCCATCAAGAATTTCCCACCAGTGAGCAGCCAGTCCTGTGACCAGAAGTTATGGGAAGGACCCCCAAGAAGAAGACATGACCTCCTGAACGTCCTGTAACAGATCATCGAAACCTTCAGATGCAACTGGCCTGCTGCTCCAAACAGACTCCCCAGGCCGAGGGGTCCTAGGAGTTCACCTACCCTTCCCGACAGTCCCTGAAGAGCACACGGTCAGTTCAGTGATGGGATGGGGTTAAACAGAGGTGCATCCCTGAAGATACCCCACATCAGCTGGGGACAGGTTCCCACAACACGGTTATCAGGAGCAGATAATCTGAGAAGGTATGCGGAAGACGAGCTGCAGCTTGTGTTTTGCAACATTACCCAGAATTCCCCAGACTCCACAACTTTGACCCTACGTCCTAGAAGCACGAGCTGGGAGCACGAGAACTGGGAATAAGGGGTCACACGTGTCCCCAGCTCCCACAGTTTCCTGCCAGGCTTCTTAGTGGTTGGGAACTCTTTGCAGGCCCTTAAAGAGATGTGAAGGCTGGTCCCCAGTTCACCAGACTTATTGAAAAGTTAAATTCCTGGCTGAGTTGCTCAAAGTAGACCACCTATAACTGGAAGGAAGAGATCTATGGATGGCCCTGAGGCCAGCTCTCTGCCCTTCTCAATGCCCTGGGCTGTACCTCAGCCATTAGAGGGTATAATGAAGTACATGGTGATCTCTGGCTCCTCTCTCAATTCACAAGATTAATCAAGGTAAACATTTTTTTGTTAACTGGAGTATAGTTGCTTTACAATGTTGTGTTCATTTCTGCTGTACAGTGAAGTGAATCAGCTCTATGTATGCATATATCCCCTCGTTTTTGGATTTCCTTCCCATTTAGGTCACAGAGCACTGAGTTCCCTGTGCTCTACAGCAGGTTCTCATTAGTTATCTGTTTTATACATAGTATTGTGTTTATGTCAATCCTAATCTCCCAATTCATCCCACCCCACCTTTGCCCCCTTGGTGTTCATACGTTTGTTCTCTATGTCTGTGTCTCTATTAGAGTCTGATTATCTAAGTCTCCAGCTGAAGAAATGAACTAAAGACATTCCTGTACATTTCCCAGCCTCCAGCGTTTTGGCCCAGGGCCCTGGAGACCCAGGAGGCTGAGAAAAACAAAGACATCTCCCCTCATGCTGAATTCCCTTCTCCTGCCACTTCCTGTCAAATCCTCAGCTGTTCTCCACTCCGGGGATTCACAAGGAGTAAGTCACATCCCTCTGACTGGGAAGGGCTCTAGGGAGCATGCAGGCCATCCCCCTGCTTACTAGGAATTACACTCAAATCGTGAGATACGCTCGCGACTTTGTGAAGGGGATCGCCCTTAAACATCCGCCAGACCCTTTCCAGGATGAAGCTTTCAGGGTTGGCCGTCCTGATGCAGAGTCAGGAGTTGCTCCTTCAAGTTTCCCCAGCCTCCAGCCCATGTGCAGAATCTCTGATTTGCACTTAACAGGAGCCTTTGATAACATATGTACCATTGCCACATGGGATAGAAATCACATATTTCTGGTCAGGGTCCCTGGGTTGGGCCAGGCCACTGTGTGATGGACAAAATCGGGTTGCATCTCAGGACTACAGATGAGCTGAAGGTGACCCCATGGTTTTGAGCCCGAATGACAGAGGTGTAGTCTCTGATGGAATAATCAAATCAAGAAGTGGAAGGACGGTGAAGGTGTGGGGATGACAAGAGAGCAGATTCATGGAGTCATTTTAGAGGGTGTTTAGACCTTCATTCTGAATCCAAAAAGGATGAATCTCATTAGATAAATGAAACTATTTCTGAAGATTTAAAGTGGGGGAGATTGTGCTATTATTTGTCACAGGAGATAGCTAGAAGAATAGGAAGAAGGTACTACAAAATAACACCAGAAATTACTTGACATTTATACATAAAATAATAGCATTTCCAGTAAAATTTCCAGGGAAAAGGGAAATTATAGGGGAAAGCATAGGGGAGCAAATAATGTTCCCTCTCGCAAAGTCAACCCTGAGTTCTCAGCTCATCTCAAGATTTGAGAATAGTTCTCAAGTCTCCCCAAAGCCATCTAGTTTTAGTACAACTGTCCCCAGTTCATACATGACTGCTTCCAAAACCCTTGACACTTACTCTCCTCTGAATACATTCTAGTTTCTCACTGTGCCTCTGAAGATGTAGCATCCAGAATTTTTGAAAAGTCTCTAAAATGCAGTATGATCTCAAAAAAAAAGGAAAAAAAATTAACAGACCTATCACGCACCTTATGCTGTCCACGTTTTCCCCTTCATGCCACCTAAGACCACATTGGATTTTTAGCAGCTATGTGGCAGTCACAGTTGACTTTGTGTTGCCTTTTGGTCAGTTAATTTCAATTTATCTTTTTCAAACAAACTGAGTTTTTTTTATACGTATTTAGCTGTTTGGGTTGTTTTGTTTTGTTTCTGTCTGTCTAAAGGCAAACACTTATCCATGTTAAACTATATTGCAGAGATGGTAGATGCCTACCAATCTCATTTACTGAGACCTCTTCGAATCTGGGTTCTGACTTATTAACCAACCTTCCCAACTTTGTGTTATTCCCAGATCAATAATCAGGCTACTTAAGACTTCTTTCAAATGTTTGGTTAAAATATTGAACTGGGGAGGAAGGAAACCAGGAACACTTGGCAGGTGATATAATTTTCCTTCTTCTTAACTGGGTTTTTCAGGATCATATTGGTTTTTTTTTTTAATTGAAGTGTAGTAGATTTACAATATTGTGTTAGTTTCAGGTACACAGCAAAGTGATTCTGTTATATAAATGTGTGTGTGTGTGTGTGTGTGTGTGTATATATATAATATATATGTTCTTTTTCAGTTTCTTTTCCATTATAGTTTATTATAAGATATTGAATATTGTTCCCTGTGCTATACAGTAGGTCCTTGTTGTTTATCTATTTGATGCATAATAGCGTGTATTTGCTAATTCCTTCCGCCTAATTTATCTCTCCTCCTCCCACCCCCTCACTCCCCCTTCGGTAACCATAAGTTTTTTTTCTATGTCTGTGAGTCTGTTTCTGTTTTGTTAATAAGTTTATGTGTATCATTTTTTAGATTCCACATATAAGTGATATCACATGGTATTTGTCTTAGCCTGACTTACTTCACTTGGTATGATAATCTCTAGGTCCATCCGTCAAGACATTGTTAATGTAAGCTTCATTTACTTAGAAAGTAAGCCATTACCTAAGTAATTGGAAATTTTAAAAACTCTTTTTGCAATGCCTGTGTCATGAACTTCATTGGACTGAAGAAACGTATAAGTAGCTATTTCATTATAAGAAAAAAGTATGTCTGTGTTATTAACTTAGAATAAAAAAATAATGATAAGGTATTCAACTTGAGACTCCCATTTGATTTCATGACATCATAACTTTCTAGCCCGAGATCAAAGATTAAGGCTAAAGGGAGAGCTGAGAATCCATAAAATAGATGTTGACAATGAGCTACAAGAGGTCACTCCCCAGACCTCAGCAGTGTGGTGACGTCACAATTACTTTTTGGTCGCACAGGCATGTGAATCACTTAGGCTTGACACAAATAGAGTAATAAAGAAAGGCCAGTTATTTATTTTTTAAAACATCTTTATTGGAGTATAATTGCTTTACAATGGTGTGTTAGTTTCTGCTGTATAACAAAGTGAATCAGCTATACATAAACATATATCTCCATATCCCCATATCTCCCTCTTGCGTCTCCCTCCCACCCCTCCAGGTGGTCACAAAGCACCGAGCTGATCTCCCTGTGCTATGCGGCTGCTTCCCACTAGCTATCTATTTTACATTTGGTAGTGTATATACGTCCATGACCTTCTCTCGCTTTGTCCCAGCTTTCCCTTCCCCCTTCCTGTGTCCTCAAGTCCATTCTATACGTCTGTGTCTTTATTCCTGTCCTGCCCCTAGGTTCTTCAGAACCATTTTTTTTTTTTTTAGAAAGGCCATTTAAAATATCATTTCCCTCTTAAATGATGTTTCCGACTGAGTGCAAACTAAAGAATTAGCATAATTGAGTGGCAGATTTTGACATGGTTATAAAAAGGGCAGAGGGAAACCTTTGCGAGTATGTTGATATTCGCCTAATAAAAATTTTGTAAGTGAATTAAATCGAGTCTCTTGCCAGCTATGAATCCCTAAAGGGTAATCACAGTTCCTCAGTGAAACAATCTCCAGCCTAGCCCACACTCTTATCTCCTCTGGTGTCCATAGAAGAAGTGGGTTTGTTCGCAATCAGAAGTTTTGATTGTTGAAACTGATGTTATCCTAGCTCTGCTATGACCTTCCCAGGCCAGTGGCCTTATGGGAAGGTCCTCTTACTGCCAGGGCATCAGAGGCCATGTGCCCTGAAAAGGGAAGAGAGAAAGCTGGAAACCCACTGAAAGAGGGCCTAGCTCTGGGTGAGGAACCCACTGAAGGTCCGTGACTCTTCTCCCTTCTTGGGTCCACGTCGAACTGAATGTGGCAGGAGTGTTTCAGATTCAGGTGCAGAAACCTCACACTAGGGTGACCGACAAAGGTGGGGAGGTGGGTGGTGGGAGCATTTCAGGCAGAGGGAACAGACAGCATTTTCAATTGCTATAAAGTTTGGGAAACGTGCTGCTAAAACCTTAAATTCCGTGCCCTGGGAGTCCCACTGATAGACTGAGGGTCATGGCAAAGACTAAGAGTTGTCCCCATTCTCCACTTCTTCCTTTTAGGAGAAGGACTCTGATCTCTTTGGGTTTTAGCTGAGCACATAGCCCCCCAGCTTTCCTTGAATCTAAGTGTTAGCCAGTGTCCCAACTTCCAGAATACATTTTTTAAAAAAGCAATCTGCTTGCCCTCCACTTCCTCTGACCCTCTTCCTGTGGGCTGGACTGTGTGGATGTCGAACGAGCCAGCTTCAACCATACAGATGAACCCTGTATCCTAGGAGATGGAAGAACCGCATGAAGGAGGGAATCTGGACCTTCAAATGGCCTGATGGAGAACAGCCTCCTCACTGCTTCTGGACCAGTTCAAAAAGGGAAACAAATAAACTCTTTGCCCTTTTTTAAGCCACAGGGTCTTGGGGGTCTTTTTGTTATAGCAGCTTATCATGTACTGTAACTAAGAGAAAGACAGGGGAAGAAGAGGGGCAACACTGGAAGGGGAAGGGGAGTGGGAGAATAAGAAAGAGGAAAGAAGACGTGAGAAAGCTGGGGGAGAAGGATAGAACTGAGAAGAAAACAGAAAAGCTGTTTAAGCTTCCTAGTGCTTAAGTGACCGTGGATAGTACTATTTCCGACTAGGCAAACCTGGTGATTGAGGGAAAGGGGACCTGAATCAGGCAAGAGAAAAAGAGGCATATTAGTGAGCGGGTCCAAGGGCTGGTCTCCATCCTCTTGGGCAGAGCTGCCTCCACCTGTCCAATGCTGAAGTAAAACTGAATGATGAGTGCTAACTCCTCTGGGTACTTACTGTACCATGAGCACTTTACATGGGTGCTCCCACTTAATCCTACTATGACCCTAAGGGCCATTATCATCCTCACTTTACATTCTAGGACTAAGAAGTTAAAGTATTTCCCCAAAGTCACCAGGTAACAAGCGGATCCAAATCCAAGCACACGTCTCCGTACCTATTTGTTTCACTGCTACATTACACTTCCTAGTAGGTTGGAGTCTCAGGGGGAGCCCCTGAAGAACACTGAGAAAACCTGCAAGTTTCAAAAGAAAGTGCAGTTTTGATCATAATGGGCTAAATTCTCAGCCACTGTAAAAAGAGCACAGAAGAAATACACTTTGTACTGGGTGCCCCACTCTACCACCCACAGCTAATGGGCTCTGAGGGACACCTGGCCCGAGGGCAGCTGGTCTTAGTGTCACCCGTGAATATGCTATGACCGGCACCGCAATATGACCAACTTGAGTTCTTATAACTCTGGGCTTGAAAACATCAAGGGAATGTGCAGTTATCTACCTGAGTTTAAGGTAAAACGTCTTGCTATTGAGAGGGAGGCTAGTTTAAAGTTGACAGAGCAGAAAGTATGAGAAAGGAGAGGAAAGAATGGAGCTGGTAAGGTGTCCTGGGGAAAAGAATATGTAGTTCATGAAAGGGAGCCTGAGAGAATGTACCTGTAGGGATCCAAGTCATCTCTAGCCATAAAATAAAGCCACCTCTTCTGAGATAACCTGGAGCAAATCTTTATGCTATGTGACTAAAAGAGCCTAAGGGGGAAAAGAGAGAGAGAGGGAGATTATTTACCTAGGACAGTGGTTCTCAGAATGTGTTCTAGGAAGCCCTAGGGGCCCCTCAGACCTTTTCAGGGTGTCTTGGAGGTCAAAACTATTCAACGAAGAAGTGGGAGGAAGGAGAGGAAGAGGAAGAGGAAGAAGAAGAAGAGAAAGAAGGGGAGGGGGAGGAAGAAGGGGAGGAGGCATGATTTTACTCTCATTCTGTTGCATTTGTATAGAGTATGAAAAGTTCATTGATATAGCTTGAAATGTCACATTGCAACTCGTCTTTAAGAATCATAGGTGAGGCCTTCCCTGGTGGCGCAGTGGTTGAGAGTCCGCCTGCCGATGCAGGAGACACGGGTTCGTGCCCCGGTCTGGGAAGATCCCACATGCCGCGGAGTGGCTGGGCCCGTGAGCCATGGCCGCTGAGCCTGCGCGTCCAGAGCCTGTTGCTCCGCAACGGGAGAGGCCACAACAGTGAGAGGCCCGCGTACCGCAAAAAAAAAAAGAATCATAGGCGAAGGGGATTAAGAGGTACAAAGTACTAGGTATAAAGTGAATAGGTTACAAGAGTGTAATGTACAGCAGAGGGAATGTCAATATTTTATAGTAACTTTGTATGGAGTATATTCTATAAAAATATATAATTACTATGTTGTACCCCTTAAAACTAATGCAATATTGTAAGCCAACTATACTGCAATAAAAAAAGAAAAGATTTCCTTGGAAACAGTAGTAAAGACGAAAAAAAGAAAAAGAATCAAACACCTGTCAAATTTTAGTGTATTATCAAAGAAGAAAATCCATAATTTCCTGAAAGGCTATTAAACATATTTCTCCCTTTTCCAACTAAATACGTGACAAGCAAGATTTTCAACAAAATGTTATATCACAACAGACAGAATGAAAAAGTAGATATAACAATCAAGCTATTTATTAAAAAGCCAAATATTAAAGAGGTTTGCAAAAACTGTAAAGCAATAACACTTTTTTGTTTTGGAAAATATAGCTATTTTTCATAAAAATGATGTTATTTATGCTATCAATACATAAGTTTTATTATATTTAAGTTAATAAATATTTTTTAATGTCTTTAACATCCAATAAGGTAAAAATAAGATAGAAACAGCCCATGTTCACAAAAGCTCTTTGAAGTCTGCAATAATTTTTTTAAGAGTAGAGGGATCCTGAAACTTAAAAGTGTGGAAATCGCTGCTCTACTGTGCTTCATCCCCCTTCATCATTTTGCTTTTTATTCAGCTTGCTTCACACATTGGCCCCAAAGCCTCCGGTCACTGCTTTTCCACCATTTAATCCACAGCCCTCTCGGGTTGCTTTAAGGAAACCGGGAAGCCAAAAGCTAGCGTGCACTGCACGCTGCGAGGCCTGTCCCCACTACCTAACCTGCTGGCACTGCTTTTAATTCGCCCTTTAATTGTAGCCTTAAGTTATAGCTCTCCAACTGATTTCATTTAGCAGGAGCTTGTTGGCAAATTCAAATGAACTCACTTCATATGTGAGATTCACGGAGATTGCCTCCTATTGAAATCGCCTCCCTCCTGTTAAATTATTTATTTCACTCCAAAGGCGTGATGATTTCACTTTGCTTGGGGACATGAAAAACAAGTAGCCTTGATTAAGTCTTAGCGTGGCTGGACACAGTCTAAAGGGTGTTGCGTGCATAGCCTAATTGACTTCTATGGACGATCCTCTGGGGTTGTTGTGGAAATTAAGGGCTTAGAAAGTGTCCAATAAACAGGACATGCTCAGGAAATGATGATGATTGTTATAATAGCCTCTCTACTGCCTTGTGAGTTACTTATTGTTATCCTACCCATTTTGCAGATGAGAAAACAGACATTGAGCAACTCCTCCAAGGTCACCCTGGCAGCTCCGCCAGGCTTGGAACCCAGACACTCTTTCTTTGGAGCCCATGTTCCCTCTTTTTTTTTTTTTTAATTAATTAATTTTTATTTTTGGCTGCATTGGGTCTTCATTGCTGAGAGCGGGCTTTCTCTAGTTGCGTTGAGCAGTGGCTTCTCTTGTAGAGAAGCACGGGCTCTAGGCGCGCGGGCTTCAGTAGTTGTGGCTCGTGGGCTCTAGAGCACAGGCTCAGTAGTTGTGGCACACAGGCTTAGTTGCTCCTCGGCATGTGGGATCTTCCCCGACCAGGGCTCAAACCCGTGTCCCCTGCAATGGCAGGCGGATTCTTAACCACTGTGCCACCAGGGAAGTCCCTGGAGCCCATATTCTTAACCCCTATATTTATGACTCTTATTTGCTAGAAATTTATGGACGTTTCAAGTAAGACAGACTTTTTCAAAATTTTATTTTAGACTCCTAGTGGTCTCTACAAATAGCTAAATAATCTTCTTCCATTTAAATTCCTTTGCATGGTTTTTCAGAAGCAATTATAAATAAACTTACAGTTATACTTAGTGCTGATCTTATCAATACTGTAAAAAAAAAAGGAGTAATGAGTTGACAATTACCTAATATTATAGAAGATATATGGATAATTGCCCCCAGATCTTTCAAAAGATGACATTTCTTGGGGAATTCCCTGGCAGTCCAGTGGTTAGGACTCTGTGCTTTTACTGCCGAGGGCCCAGGTTCAATCCCTGGAGGGGGAACTAAGATCCCACAAGTGGCATGGCAAAAAAAAAAAAAACATTTCTCTACAGATAAAATTCTTCCCTCTCTCTCCCTCTCTCTTTCTCTCTCTCTCTGTCTCTCTGTCTCTCTCTCTCTCTCTCTCTCTGGCCCTGACTATCCATATCACTAATAACTCCCTTATTTCGAGTTCTGGCTTGTGGATCCTACAGGTTGCAAAATAAGTACTGCATTTGGTTGCTGCTCAGAAAGATTGTGCCATAAAACATTACAAGCAAAGTTAAAGGACTGGCAGGGGAGAAACCGTGTAGCTGCATGTCAGTGATGCAATTTTGTTATTATTCATTATAATAACCATAGTGGTGCTTTCACTTCACCAGGCCCTTTGTTCCAAGGGTCACAATTCATACCTACCTTCTATTCAACACATACCCACTAAATAAGGGACAATTCCCATTTTACTTCCTGGGGTACTGAAAGGATTAATTGTAGAGTTAAGGTTAAAAGCAGTAAGTTGGGGGAAGCAGAGACATATGCAGTCTAAGAGTTGGGTTACTAACAAATAAACTCTTTAATGAGCAAACGTTGGAGTCAAACTCAATTATGCCCAAGAGTGTAGTTCAAAGTTTATCATTGGATAAACTGAGGCAGTGTGAAAGGGTTCTGAGTTCTCAAACCGGCTTACTCTTTAGGGACAGAGTTTAATTTTAGTTTAATACAGGAGAAACATGCCCTCAGAATGGATGGGAGAAGGAACCAGCCGTTTGGTTTGTCTTAATGTTTATGAATAACAAGAGAAATAAATAAAAACGGAAGTAACATCCAAAGAGAGCTGAGGGATGTCTCATCATGCATAAGAGAACTTGGGGAATAGTTGCTTTTAGGGATTTGGCAACAGTTGCATTTGTACGTGCTGAAAGGAAAAAAGAGAAAACCAGTGCTTTGCTGTGGGTCTCACAGACAACCAAGTGCGGGTGACACCAGCACTCTGTACCGTCAGGTCTGAAGACTCCCCAGCTCTGAGGATATCAGACCCAGTCCTAGGACTGTCTTTGGAAAAGGCACCCAAGTATAAATAGAAGTCATTTACACTCATAGAAGGAGTGTTTTTAACTCATCACAAACTGAGCTTCTGCTCCTTGAGAAAAGGATCAGGAGTGCAGAGCACCAGGGTGCCATACGGGACCTGGATGAGGAACTCCTTGGCTGAGACCTGAGGATGTCGACAGAATGGTACCTGGGACACTCTGGCCAATTTGATGGAGGCCAGGCAACACCTGACCAGGACGGTCGGAACTGTACCCGGGTCTTATGTGCGCCCATGCCCCGAAGAATCTTGGGTTCGTGGGGAAGTGACATTGAGCATTTCGTTCAAGTTTGCAATTAGCACAGAGAGCAAAACACAGAGCAAAATCAGATACAAACATGCAGAAAGCCGAGATCTTAGCCTAGAAGACAAAGACCTTTGATCTCTAGAATTGCTGCTGCGAAACACAGGTGAGAGGAAGTCCTTCTCAGCAGACCTTTCTATGTTCTCCTTTCCAGGCCTCTGCGGTGAGGATTTGCAGGATTCTCTGTGTGGGTGACAAATATTTTGAAGCACATTGGAGATATTTTTAGGCAGAATGCGGAATGCACCCGCCACCCCCACCCATGGACTAGGGTAAACAAAGGCTACAGAACTCCTTGCATGGGAGAAAGCATTCCTTCCTTTCACCATGATAATATTTCTGTGAGCCAGGCAGGGATATGGGCGGAGGGCAGATCCAGGACAAAGCCTCAGCTGCCTCCTGAGACCTGCAATAGCTAAAAAGAAAGGGAGAGAAAAGAAAAGGAAGAAATTTCAAGGAAAGGAGATGTCAACAGCCTGCCCCCCCACCTCTCGGCTTAGAGGCTGGGGTACCTCAAGCTTCCTTTTTTTCTGTGTTAATGACACCAGATATTGAGAAGCAACTTGTATCCAGAGGCATAAAGCCACCCAAATTGCCTGAGGTGTTCTTCTGGGGTGCCCAGTGCCACCAGAGACGGCAGGAGTGTTCAGAGATGATATTATTTTTTCATTTGCGTTTAATATACGTGGAGCCAAAGGGTATACATGATTCCCTGCAGTGCCAGAGTACCTGGCAGATGGTGAAAAAAACCAATGCGAACAGCCCAAGCTCTGCTTTTAGGATTGGGAAATGGGCCAGGGACACATCGCCGTGAGCCCCACCAATATTAAAAGGCAGGTGGGAGCAAGTTAAAGGAGCATCAGGGGTACTCTTTTGACAAGTAAGTTATTGGTTTTTGCTTTTAAGCGGCAAAAAGCAACAGCGTGATTTAAAACGGCCAAACAACACTGAAATGTACACATCTAAAGCCAAGATCCTCCTCCCGTCCTATCCTTTCCTGCCCTCCAGGTAACTATTGTTAACAGTTTGGTACATTCCATCGACCACTCTTCAGTATAACCAAACAAGCATACACGTGCGTATCATAGTGAGATTTTTTTTTTTTTTTTTAACTCCAGCCCATCAGGAAATCCTATTAGAAATAGTTTTCACAAAGCGTCTAGAATCTGACCACTCACCCGCTCCACGGTCAGCACCCCAGTCTGAGCAGTGCCATCTCTGGCCTGGGTTAGAGTCATAGCCTCCTAAGTGGCCTTCCTGTTCCCTTTAGAATTTGTTAAAACAAAAGATGCATGTCCCTTCTGGACCTAAATTCTCTAAACATTCCCATTCTCTTCAAAGTCAAAGCTAAGAGGCTTATCTGCCCAAGACAAGCCCTGCCCCACTCCTTCATCTGAGCCCCAACCTCCTACTCTTTTTCCAGTACCTTCTGCACTCCATCCTGAGCCCCGGCCCCCTTCAAAAGCACCAGCTACATGCCCCCCAACCTTTCCACAGCGGGCTTCCCCTGTTCCGAATGTCCTTGCTCAGATTTCAGAATGGCTCTGTCCCTCTGGACCAGTGTCACCTTCTCGGTGCAGCCCGCTCTGCAAACCCTATCTTAAAGTTAAAACGCTATGTCCCACTCTACCTCCCCCTTCCCGCCACTTTATTTTGTTCACAGCATTTGTCAGCTTCTAACGAAATTTTCGTAATTTATAGTGTCTAGTAGTTACCGTTTCTTCCCCAACTAGAATGTCTGCAGAGGTTTCCATCTGTTTGCTTGGTTTTCCAAAGGCCTAGATCAGTGCCTGGAACAATCAATGATGAACCATCAAGGAAAACTACTTTTGCATAATTGTTGGAAATCATTGTGTGACACTCCATAGGGGTGTGCTCTATCAGTGATACACTCTTGATGAGGAACTAAACAACGACAACAACAAAAGGATCTTGACAAAGAAATAAAGTGTGACCCATGGAGTAGAACAAGGAAATTGTGGAAAAGTGGGACCGGATGCCTCAACCATGTCATATATTAAGACTGGACCTTTTTATAAAATAGATAAAGAACAAGGTCCTGCTGTATAGCACAGGGAACTCTATTCAATATCTATATTCAATACCTATAATAGAAAAGAATCTGAAAAAGAATATATATATATGTATAACTGAATCACTTTGCTGTACACCTGAAACTAACACAACATTGTAAATCAACTATATTCCAATAATAATAATAATAATAAAAGACCAGACCTTTTAAAACTTAATAAACGGCACTTTCCCTGGAGTGTTGCCTGGTACCAGTAGTCTCACTGCTGTCATCTGCATACTGGGACCAAAAAACAAAAACAGAATAAAAATGCCAAGTTTCTAAAAATAATTTTGGTCAAACCTCATGATTTAGGAAAAGTCACCCTTCACTCTTTGTTCTCCTTTGAGCTACCTTTCTGAAAACTGGAAGTTATCAATGCTCAGCTCTGTCTGCCTGGTGCAGATATGAGAACTAACACAGCCAAGGGGATTGGGGGAGATGGAGATGAGAAACACAGATAAAGCCCACGGGAGGTCAACCCCTCCACCCTCTACTACACCAAGTCTCCCAGCCATACACCCTTGTTATAATTCATTTTGTGTACTGTGGCTCCTTTTATAGCCTCCCCATCCCTTTCCCCATGCTGTCAAGTTGCTAGGGAAACAGTAAAGGGCAGGGATATGGTTAGGGTGAGGAGGGATTAGAATGCCCGGGCTGGGTACAGTATGTTTAGGTTATGGGAGGGGAGGATATATACTCCAGGAATTATTGTGATTGCTCTCATGTCTCTAATGGTCTGTAAATATAAATGCCAGAAGTTCAAGCCTCTTTCTGCTTTGCTGGAGTTCACGAGCCTGACAAGACCGTCGGGTCCGGCTAGTGGGGAAAAACTGGCAGGCATTCAACTGAGCCGTATGAAATTCAACTGAATTGTTAAACACCTAGCTGGTATTTGAAATTTCTTCCCATCCAAGCATAGTTCTCTTCCTCCTGGCTCTTCCCTTCCCTCAGAAAAATCAAAGCTCCCTTTGATCTTTGCAAGATTACCACCCAGCTACCACAGTATTGGCCCTACGGAGCCAGTCATATTTGCAGCTAGATCCTCTGTTTTACCACGTAGCTAAGTACGAGCCCCGTGGCTCAAATATTTTCAGATCCAGGCTTTGCCTTTTTCCACACGTTGTGGCCCAGGGGAGAGGGTGGGAATGGAACACAGTGGCAGAGGATCCAGTCTGGCCGTTGCTATGGTAACTTGCTGTTGCGTGAAATCCCAGTGTGGATGGTTGAGTGGTACCCATGTGTAGCAAATGTTGCATTCATCTGTTCCTTCGCTCAACTCATCCAACAAATTCTTATCCAACACCTAATATGTACCCCAAACTGTGCCACCGTGAGGAGAGTATTTATTTTTGTGTCTGCTGAAAGACGTTATTGAACCTTACAAAGATCCATAGATACAAACCCTGTCCGTAATGATCATCTATTTTTAGAAAAGAAGTGGAGTTCCTCCATTTGTAACTACAACACAATGTAAAAATTAATCCTTGAGTAGGAGAAACGTACATTTAAAACATGAATTCACTTCAGAACAACAGGGAAAGAGAAGAGAAGGTGACACTGGCTTTCAGATCTGAAAGGAAGCTGCTGGAACCAAGGTCAGTCCATGGCAAACTAAAAAACGGCATGAAGGTGGACCCCGCTCGCCTGCCCGCTTTCGTGCCTACCGCATACCCAGGCCAGCCCCACCCCATCTTCATGCCCCCTACTCTTCTGAAGGCGGAGGGGCTGTAAAGTCAGACCCCTTCACCCCCACCTGGTCTTCAGTGTACTTTCACATTCGCCCTTTTTCCCCCATCAAGGTCTGATAATCTGCTCTCAGGAAATGACTCATACTAAGGTGTAAATTACCAGTATTGACACAGCACATTCCCCTGCAAGGAGATCGCTGCACTTTAACAAGAGATAAGCCGCCTTTATCCACGTAAATGACGTAAATGACGTTGGGCCTCAGGCTGCCGGGCGCTTGGAGGAGGAGGGAGAGAATTGCTAGAATTGCTAGGAGGGGCAGCTCCCTCAGTAATACACACCTCATCCGGATGCGGGGTCTACTCCCCCTTCTTTATGGGCTTATTTTAGGGCTTCCCTCCACTCAAGTGTAAGCTCTTTGGGGGCAGCTTTGCCCATCTTGTGTACCTCTACAACTGGTGTGTAGAACAGTGCCTGGCCTGGAATGGATAAGTAAGGGTTATTTGTTAAGTGAGGGTTTAGGGAACGTTGTCCGTTTCTAGGGCCTGGCAGCAAAACTGACGAAGAGAATGGGAGGCAAGAAAGCCTGAAATTTTTCAAATAAATATAACATTTTTTCACATAAACTACATGTTCATTGTTGGAAAAACATTTTAAACAGATAAGCAAAAATAAGAAAGTTAAAAGCATTCATAATCCTGTCCCCAGTCAATTATTGTTAACATAGTGACATAACCCCATTCAGATTTTTATCTATGTCTATATCTCTCTTGTATATATATACTTTAACAACAACAAAAAAATCAGCGCCCTTAATGCTTCATGATTTTCTTTTTTTTAATATAATAAACCACAAACATCTTACCATGTAGTAACATATTTTATAATCATTTAAATGACTGTCTAACAGTCTAGCACCTTGCGGTACCAGAAGGCCCTGTTTTACCAATTCCCTATTGCTGGATATAGGTTGTTTCCAACTTTTCACTATTATTTACAAAAATACAGTTAAGAATGTCTTTATCGTTAAATCTTTGTGCTTGTTATTTCCTCATACAAGTGAAAATATCATGATTAAACACTGGCAATATTTATTGAATGCACTAGATATGTCGGGATATTTAACGTTACTGTATTTAATCCTCTCC
Source organism: Neophocaena asiaeorientalis asiaeorientalis (assembly GCF_003031525.2). Taxonomy (NCBI): domain Eukaryota; kingdom Metazoa; phylum Chordata; class Mammalia; order Artiodactyla; family Phocoenidae; genus Neophocaena; species Neophocaena asiaeorientalis. Next base: position 12,972,320 of record NW_020175393.1, read on the forward strand.
CAAACCCTATTTTTACCAGATGAAGAAATGACCTAGAAGACACTGAGTAATTTGCCCGAAACTGTGAGTCATGTGTTTACTGTTTTGGATACGCATTGCTGAATTGTCTTCCGGAAACACACTTTGGAACGCTTCAGGGAATAACTAGGAACCTGGCTTCATCAGGTTCCTCTACTAAGGGAAACGGTACACAATCTCCTTCAGTGAACAATTCGCATGTTTTATTGACCCATCAAAATTTGTTTTCCCCTTACATTTACCCAAAACCTTTTTGATAGTTTAATCACCTTGTACTTCCTAGCAGCAAGGTGTCTTTTGACTCGCTCTCTAAGTGAACCACACTCGAGAGACGCAGTGTGGTCCTGGGTTCAGAGTCCTAAAACACAGGCTTGACCCCTGAGTTCATCTCTTTTCCTGGCGTGGCGTCCTCAGGCATATCAGTTCACTTACTCCAGCTTTGGTTTCCATATAAAATGACAGAAATAATATTGGCCTAACTCATCTCCTAGGTTGCAATGAGAGGAGAAAATGGAATTGAAGGAGCTTTGCTGGAAAGAACAATGGAATGTGAGGTAGTGTTATTAGTACCAACATCTTCATCTTTATCACGGCCCTTAAATCTATTACCTGGTACTTTATTCAGGCCTTAGCCTTTTTAATAAGTAAAAGCAGTCCGAAAGAGGAAAAATAAAGATCGGAGGGAAAGGAAGATAGAAAAAAACAGAGGTCAGAATGGAATGGACTGTGGGATTGGGGGACATTTGAGGGAACACCCTGTAAGAAGGAGCAATTAATTGAAATTCAGAACAGGCTGAATGAAACCGGATTATACATTCCAGTGCCTGTATTCAGTGGGTAGTGCATTAGAGACAGTACTCACAGGAAACCTAGCCAGACCTGCAAAAATCTGCGAGCCGCACCCATAATTAACTTTGCATCTCATTTTCTTAATCTTTAAAATGAAGGAGTTAAATTATATACTTGGACGCATTTAGTCCTGAATTCTACAATTATTGGAAGTATTTCTTATCAAATTCCTTTGTCCTCGGGACTTTGAAAATTTCTTTCCAAGACCCTGGACTTTAAGAAATCTGAAATCTCACCCTGCAGGGATAGAAGAATAGATTAATAGCGCCCTGTATCTGTTATTCCAGATGTGGTCCAAAAGGTATTTTGTCTTTCTGGCAACCACAACCCAGCATGAAGTGATGGTTTTACAGAGGATCCCATCCCTATCGCTAGCAAGGTCTAGCGAGCTTGAGAAAATCCACTGTACAGAGTTGAATTTTTAAATTTAATGTCTGCTTGCTAATCAGTCATTCCCAAAGGAAAGAAAAAGAGGTTAATCTAATACAGGCCTTGAAACAAAGTAGAAGATTAAAGTTAGCTTCTGAGTCAGGAAGTATTCAGAGTCGAGCACAAAGAGAAGGAAAATGGATAATAGATATTAAGCATGACATGTCAGAAAGAAACTTGAATGATTTCTAAATAGAACTATTCTCTCCCTTAATTTCTTAAAGATATGAAAGCTCAATGTCATTTCACTGCCAAATTATTCTAACATTATTAACCTGGCTTTTAAAAGGCAAAATGGGATGTTCCTATGAATGGCTTGAGACAGTAAAAATGCAAACGCAAATTTACAAAGCTGTTAGTGCAGGGAGGGGGGCTGAGCCCAGAAGAGTGGGTCCTGAGGTTCACACACTGGTTTTCCCATTCTGTGGGAGCCAACAAAAGGGGTTCAGGCCAGGTATCTCAAATTCTTTGCGCGGAACCTATTCTCTTAAAGCCCATTATGCTAGATTACAAAGCTTTGTCTTTTTTTTTTTGCCATATGCCGGCCTCACTGCTGTGGCCCTTCCCATTGAGGAGCACAGGCTCTGGACGCGCAGGCTCAGCGGCCATGGCTCACGGGCCCAGCCGCTCTGTGGCATGTGGGATCTTCCCGGACCGGGGCACGAACCCGTGTGCCCTGCATCGGCAGGCGGACTCTCAACCACTGCACCACCAGGGAAGCCCACAAAGCTTTGTCTTAAATCATTTAAACAAGAAGTTGGGCAATGACTTCTGTGAAGAAACCCAATTCCTGGAACCAAACAGATGAAAAAAATTTTTTAAACTGATAGGTGGCTACGTGTCTTGTAAGTGGTAGTTTGGAAAGAAATTTATTGGAAATGATGGGAAAGGAATGAAAGTTACTGAAGTGGATGGTCTCAGTTACAGAGGCTGACCCCGGTTTTAGGGGTTACCCTGAAGTTTTCTGTTGTGGGAAAATACCCAGGAAGTGACTGGGCCAAGCCCATCATTATTGGAGGCACGTAGAAGAAAGTCAGGATTAGCTGTGAATCTCTTCTGGGAACACTCTGGAAAGGGGTAGTCAGGGTGCTGGGATCAGGCCAGCCCCACATGGCCTCACTTTGTAGGAATAGAGGGAAAAAAGGATGACATGTAGGAAAAGCAGAGTGGTCCTGAGAATTCAAGTGGAAGGGGACAAAGGAAGGAGTAGCATAGTAAGTGTGGTGGCATCAGTTGTGACAGTCCTGTTCTGTGCAGGATTGAGCCCAGGGGTCCCTGTCAACCTCCCCACAAGTGGAGTGTACACACCTCTGAATAAAACAATAAAACAATTTCCCCTTCAGCCTGCTCTGAAATCCCCACCTATTTCCCTAAGAGTAAAAATGTATACCCCAGTGCAAAAGCAAATAAGCATTTTTGGGAACGTTGGAATAAATTAAACCTTGATTACTCATGAGTGTCTTGGAAAATTTGCATTTACCAGAAGTTATCCCTTTTGCAGGAATTCTGACGAAATAGGTACAGTTATTTCTGTATTAACAGTGGAGAGAAGGAGACAGGAAAATGCTTGCAAAGGTTTTCATTCATGAATGTGTTTAACAAGTGTTTACTGCAGCAATGTGGATGGACCTAGAGATTATCAAACTGAGTGAAGTAAGTCAGACAGAGAAAGACAAATATCATATGATGTCACTTATATGTGGAACCTAAAAAAATGATACAAAGGAACTTCTTTACAGAAACAGACTCACAGAAAACAAATTTATGGTTACCAAAAGGGTAAGGTGGTGGGGAGGGATAAATTAGGAGTTGGTGATTAACAGATACACACTACTATATATGAAATAGACAGCCAACAAGAACCTACTGTATAGCACAGGGAATTCTACTCAGTGTTCTGTAATAACCTATATGGGAAAACATCTGAAAAGGAATAGATAGATATATAGATAGATAGATAGATGTATAGCTGAATCACTTTGCTGTACACCTGAAACTATCACAACATTGTAAATCAACTGTACTCCAATATAAAATTTAAAAAGAACCCAGGGCTCCCCTGGTGGCGCAGTGGTTGAGAGTCCGCCTGCCGATGCAGGGGACACGGGTTCGTGCCCCGGTCCGGGAAGATCCCACATGCCGCGGAGTGGCTGGGCCCGTGAGCCATGGCCGCTGAGCCTGCACGTCCGGAGACTGTGCTCCGCAACGGGAGAGGCCACAACAGTGAGAGGCCCGTGTACCGCAAAAAAAAAAAACAACTTTGCAATGGGCCAAAAAGAACCCTGAGTATTCTTTCAATGAACTATTATACATTATCTAGTGGACCTTTCAGAGTTAACTGATGCCATAGGATAGGTGCCTTTCATGGTCTTTGAGCCATTTTACAACTTTATAAATTTCAGAAAACTGATAGTAATGCAAACGAATCTTGTCAATAAAGATGCAAATGAATTGTGCCCAGCAGAAATTCAATTGATTTCTCCCAAGTGGAAGAGAATGGTTTTGCATTTATTAGGAAATCCTCTTCAGTATTACCAATTGCCTGTTTAAACATCTATGTTCTATGGATTCTCCTTTGAACTGGTTGTAACATCTTACTGGTTTCCTCATTAATTGATGGCTTAAATAAAATCTTTGACATGTGTTCACTTTATAGTTATAGGAGAGTCATAATTTTACCATTTTGAATTTTTTCTTTTAACATTGGAAAGGTACAAAAATTATTGATAACTAATTCCGTACTTAAAAGAATGAAAAAAATTTAGAGCAAGACTTATCTAATACATGTAAGTAGATAAATTTACTGATGATAATTCCCAGCAAGCCCTCCCAAAGAATTGTAAAACCCGTCTGAGTCTATTTCCTTGCAGTCATTTCCCTCAGAAAAATCTATCAGTTCAATTTTTTTCCTAAAGAAATCTCACCTGAGCCATCCTTCCTCCTCTCTGAGGATGATTTGCTCCACTGCAGTCCTGGGACTTTCCCTTCCCTCTCTGGATTTCTGATCCCATGTTTTCCTCTTTCTTCTTTTAACCCCTTGTTTTTGAGAGGCACATCCTACAGTATCATTTGAGAAAGAGTTTACGAGGAATACATTTTTGAGACATTGCTAGTCTTAAAATATAGCCGTAGTCTACTCTTACTCCTGTTTTGTTTTTTTAATTTAGTTATTTATTTTTGGCTACTTTGTTGCTGTGTACAGGCTTTCTCTAGTTGCGGCGAGCGGGGGCTACTCTTCGTTGCAGTGCTTGGGCTTCTCATTGCAGTGGTTTCTCTTGTTGCAGAGCATGGGCTCTAGGTGCTCGGGCTTCAGTAGTTGCAGCACGTGGGCTCAGTAGTTGTGGCTTGTGGGGTCTAGAGCACAGGCTCAGTCGTTGTGGCGCACGGGCTTAGTTGCTCCGTGGCATGTAAGATCTTCCCGGACCAGGGCTCAAACCTGTGTCCCCTGCACTGGCAGGCGGATTCTTAACCACTGCGCCACCAGGGAAGTCCCTTACTCCTGTTTTGTTTGGCTGGGTATAGAATTCAGCTCCCCCTCTACACACACAAAAATAATAGTAATAATTGTTTCTTTAGAATTGTGAATATGTTTTTTCATTGCCTTTTTTGCTTCCCATATGTATATTGAGAAGGCAAATACCATTCTTATTCTTCCAGCAATGATCTAATTTTCCTCTTAGAAACATTTATGTTTTTTTCCCTTTATTCCCAATGTATGGGTATTTCATGATGAGACACATTTATATGAGTCATTTTTTTCTTTCATTGTACTGTGCCCTTGGTGTATTCTTTCTATCAGAAAACTCAAATTCTTCTCTTGTGAAATGTTTACTTGTATTATTTTAATACTTTTCTTCCTCCTCTCAGTTTTTTGTTTTTTTTTTAAATTTCTATTTCTGGAATTCTTATTATTTACTAGGTTGATTCTCCAAGTTTCTTAATTTTTCTCTTTACTTTTCAGGGTTTTTTTGTGTGGGTTTTTGTTTTGTTTTTTTAGTTTTTACTCTATATCTAAGAAAATTTCTCTAACTTTATTTTCCAACCTTCCTTTATTTTCCTTCTCTCATATTTCAAACTTCCAAGAATTCTGCTTGTCTTGAACTGCTCCTTTCACTAAGATGTTAGTCTTATTCTATGGATGTAGTAACTTCTCTTAATCCTCTGAAGATTTTAATTATAGATTAAAATTTTTTTCTTCTATTCCCTTCTATTCTCTTTCCTAAAACAATTTCCTCAACTCAGGGAATCAGCTGAGTTCCACCTGGTTTCCTCTCCCTGAACCACAGGCTGGAAACTGTCTAAAGGCAGTAAACTGGAGAAATCAGAAGACTCACATCGTTTGCTTTCCCTGTTTCAGGGATCAGTGTGCTTCACTGCCTGATGACCATTGTTTCAAAAACTGTTGTTTTATATATTTCATCAGGTTTTGGGTTGTTTCCATTAGGAAGGTAAATTTAGTCCCTCTTACTCTATTTTAAGAAGAAACAAAAGTTCTGTGTATATGTACTTATTACTTTTGTAAAAACAGTTACATTTTTGAGATCTCATTGTCCTCATAGTTTATTCAATTTATTTTCTTAGTTTTCTTGATATAGCATTTCTGTCACTTACTCCTACATTTATCTAACTGTAGTAGACTGTGCATAGCGAACAATGTCTCAAAATAGTCCTGAGAGTGGGGAGCCTTGTTTTAAAGTTTCTAGTGTCTTTTAAAGTCACATAATGTGCTGACTTAGGGCTTGAAATACATTTTTTATTGTTGTTTGGTGAAGAAAGTGTTCTTCTATGATCGTTTTCCTATGTGTTTGCATGTTTGTCTGTGTCTCTAAATCAGAACTAATTATTGAACTTCATTAAATGTCTTCTGGCCATTGATTGAGATGAACATGTTTTTCCTTTGATCTGTATTAGTAGAATGAACTATCATAATATATGTCAAGTACTTAGCTTGCGAAATGGATTTCATTTGCTGTATTTTAATGTTTGGTTGAGTTATGTATTTTTAATATTTAATATTTGTCAGTCCTATTCTTAAGTGAGATTGGATGTTAGATTTCTTCTTTAGTGCTATCTTTGTAGGTGTTGGTACAATGTTACTTTGGCTTTCTAAAAATAATTTGAAAGCTGTATCTGTTTCTCAATGCTCTGGAACAGATTAAATAGCACTGGAATTACCTGTTACTTAAAGATTTGAAACAATTCACCCATGAAGGAATCTACGCTATATTTTCAACAGTGGCCAGCAGGTGCAGGAGTCAGGGAGGTGGGTAGTAGATCTTTAATAATTTTTTCCATTTCTATTGTGGTGGTCATTCTGTTTCATGTCTTTTTATCTTCTGAGGTTAATTTTGTTCCGTAGAAAATTATCCTCTTATCCAAGTCTCCAAATACATTTGCATATTGTCTTGCAAGGTGCTGTTTAATAGTGCTTTAAACATCTTCAGAATGTGTGGTTATTTCTAATTTCTCATTCATAATTATATCGATGATTGGTGTCGGTTTTTACTTTTGTCTTCTTCATTAAGCTGGGTCAGGGTTAGCATATGGTTAAGATATAATGGGCTCCCAGGTAAAAATGCCTGGATTCAAATCATATCTCAATTACCATTTGTCCTTGGTGTCTGCATCTATAAGCGAGTGTATCCATTAGGACAAACTGGCTCTTAAAACTTCTGTTCAGAAATGATATACATCTCTTCTGCTGGGATTTCACCAGCCACAGCAAGACACGGCCAAACCTGCATCAATGAATCAGATAAATTTAATCCTTTCTATTGAGGGACAGCAAATATCTTGAGGGATTCTACAGTCTCCTGGAGTAGATGACATTAATAAGTTTGCCAGGATCAATCCACACAGCTTCCTAGGCACGTGTTTAAGCATAGTAAAGACTTACTAAATTATTCCATTCAACAAATATCACAGAACACCTGTCACATGCTATGCATTATTCCAGGGATAGAATGTAAGTACAGGGGTTCTTAGTTACAGATTTATTCTAGCCAGTTTAATCTGAAGAATTGAACAATTCCTGTGTATTAGCTATCTCCCGGAATCTGTGGGAGGCCCAGAGAATCTGTATGGAGGCTACCGATGCACGAACAGTTCCCAGTTCAACCACAGGCCTACTCCAGGCAGAGCTCACCACCCCACAACGGGCGTGAACATGGCAGACTGTGCCCGCACTGCTGGGTGTCGGATGCCAGAACTTTCACCACTCCCGTCCTCTAAAAGCTTGATGCCTTCACCACCATCCTGGCTAAAAGATGCATTCCTCATGGAACCTGCTTCTTCATATCATCGCTCCTCAATCAGCCTCACACAGGTTAGTGTCACTGGAAGAGCCTGGGCCACTTGCCTGAACTGAAGTTGCAAGGAAAGATACATGAGTTCTGCATTCTGTCTTCAAGATATAGGACTCATAATGAAGAGAACTGGCCACATTTTTGCAGGTGGGTCAGGGTGAGCATATAGTTAAGATATAATGGGCTCCCAGGTAAAAATGCCTGGATTCAAATCATATCTCAATTACCATTTGTAATTACCAGACGGCCACATGCATGATAAACATCTACCACCTAGTATGAGGATAAAGGTATATGGACAAAGGCTCTCACCCTTTATAGTTCAACAGAGATACTGATATTAATTAGAATTTAATCAAATATAAACATGTAAGGAATTGTGCATAGTTCTATGAAAGCTTAGCATGTTCAGGCCTAGATAGATGGTCAAAGTTTCCCTGAGGAAACGGTAGTTGAGTTGAGAGCTGAAGAAAATGCGGGATAGGGGTTTATCAGACTGAAGGTGAGGGAAAAGCATAAGAGGCAGAGGGAAGGATTTGGGCAAAGGCTCCTCTTAGGAAGGAGCTGGGAACCTCATGAGGGACTGAGAAGTCCTCAAGTCAGGCAGGTGGAAATACACTGGAGAGGTGGGCAGGGCTGCCCCTCAGAGTCCCCCTCAGGGCTCTGAGACTCTCTCCTTGCCTGGGGAAGGGGCGGCATCCCCACCCGTTGTGAGTCAGGTAGTGAACAAGGAAACAGGGACGTGTATAATTGTAAACTTTCCCCAGGGGCTCTCGTGCACCCTCAGGATTTGGAAGGTCAGTCTGGCCTAGCACTCCCCCTTCAAGTGACTTTTCCAAAGGTATCAGTAAGGGCAGCGAAAGAAAAGGAGTGATTGTTCTTTAAATACCCACCATTTGCCAAGCACTGTGCTTATGGGCTTTACAGAGATGACCTCATCAGTGGGTGTATTTACAGCAAGGAGGGAATTAATTCCCAGCAAGGTTAAGTAACTTGCTCAAGGCCATGCATGTAATGAGGAATAGCAACAGGCTTTGTGCTCACAGCTCTCTGGTTCCAAACTCCAAAGTCTTTCCATAATACTGTGTAACCAACAGCAGGTTGGGGGAATGAGGTTCCAGGCCAGTGGTTCCCCAAGTGTGGTCCTCAAACCAGCCACATCAGCGGGTTTAACAGAAACTTGTTGTGACGACCTAAATGCGAAAAGAATTTGAAAAAGGATATAGGTATATGTGGAACTGAATCCCTTTGCTGTACAGCAGAAATTAACACAATATGGTGAATCAACTATACTTCAATAAAATTTGAAAAAAAGAAAGAAATTCAGATTCTCAGACCTCACCTCAGACCTACTGAATCAGACCCTCTGCAGGTGGCCCCAGAGAATGACCTGAGTCTTAGCCAGCCGTGCAGGTGGGTCTGAAACACACCAAGTTTTGAGAACCAGTGCACAAGGCTAGTGGTTCTCAAGGGTATTTGATGAAGGGCCCCTAAACTTGCATCTACTACTTTTCCTTGCCTCTATATTCGCCTTCAAACCAGAACAGCCATCTTAGCAGGGCTTTCTAGGAAGGATCTCGCACTGCTACCATGATTCTGCTGTCAGCAGCGGTCCAGTGTGTTCACACCAGTCCATACAGAACTGGTGTGTTCACAAATGCTGTTGCCCTCCTCTAAAAATAGTCCAACGGACCTGCTCCAAGGGCCTGTGAGTAACAGCCTGTGCTTTCTCCCCTCCCCTGGAGAATAGAGAGCATAGGAGGAAGAGAAAGAGAGACTTCCTGTCCCTTTGTACTTGTAAGAATATAGAAGAATGGGGGGAGTAGCCTTAGCGCTCCAGAAAGAACTCTCACCATCTTTCATAAAGGAAATCCAGCAAGAGGGGCCCTAACTGGGCAGAGTTACCCCAGGGAAACAGGAATCCATCACTTGCTCGTGCATTTTTTAACAATCTTAGCAGCTGAAATCTTGTTTAAAAGAGCATGGTAGGGCTTCCCTGGTGGCGCAGTGGTTGAGAGTCCGCCTGTTGATGCAGGGGACACGGGTTCACGCCCCGGTCCGGGAAGATCCCACATGCCGCGCAGCGGCTGGGCCCGTGAGCCATGGCCGCTGAGCCTGTGCGTCCGGAGCCTGTGCTCCGCAACGGGAGAGGCCACGACAGTGAGAGGCCCCACGTACCGCAAAA
>NW_020175393.1:12982354-13027897 GCF_003031525.2 Neophocaena asiaeorientalis asiaeorientalis
AAAAAAAAAAGAGCATGGTAAAAAGAACAAAATAATGCCATTTGCAGCAACATGGATGGACCTAGAGATTGTCATATTGAGTGAAGTAAGTCAGACACAGAAAGAGAAATATCATATGATATCACTTATATGTGGAATCTAAAAAAAGGGGGGGTACAAATGAACTTATTCACAAAACGGAAGTAGAGTCACAAACATAGAAAACAAACTTATGGTCACCAGGGGTTAGGCGGGGGGAGGGATAAATTGGGAGATTGGGATTGACATATACACACTCCTATATATAAAATAGATAACTAATAAGAACCTACTGTATAGCACAGGGAACTCTACTCAGTGCTCTGTAATGGCCTATATGGGAAAGGAATCTTAAAAAAAAAAGAATGGATATACGTATAACTGATTCACTTTGCTGTACACCTGAAACTAACACAACATTGTAAATCAACTAGACTCCAATAAAAATGTTTTTTAAAAAAAGCGTGGTGGGGCTTCCCTGGTGGCGCAGTGGTTGAGAGTCTGCCTGCCGATGCAGGGGACACAGGTTCGTGCCCCGGTCCGGGAAGATCCCACATGCCGCGGAGCGGCTGGGCCCGTGAGCCATGGCCGCTGAGCCTGCGCATCCGGAGCCTGTGTTCCGCGACGGGAGAGGCCACAACAGTGAGAGGCCCGCGTACCGAAAGAAAAAAAAAAAGCGTGGTGGCAGTGGAGTGGGCAGGGAAATCAAGGAAGTGAGATGCCGTCTGCAGGGCACCTGGAGGGGGCAGGAGAGGGGATTGCCCGTCAGCCCATCTGGGTCTGCCTGACGGAGGGATTTGCAGTTTACCCGTGAGATGCTGCCTTTTTCACACCGCTGGAAGAGCTCCCTCCCCTCTGTCCCCCTCCCCAACTTCAGCCATCATCACCCTTACCTGCCAGGGCCCCAAACAAGTTCAAGGTTTCCCCAGAGCATCCATCTCAGGAAGAGTGACCCAGTTTCCTGTCCCCTGAGAGGGCCTGGCATCTGGGAATTGCTGTGTCAGGTCACACTGCCTCTTTGTCATTTGCTCAAGACTTGTGTCAAATGTCAGCTTGGTGCCAAGACAGAGCCCAGATCCGAGGGTACGGTGGTGACACCAGCCATACAATCTTTACTTTGGGTTCAAGTCCTCAAGCAGAATTATGCTGACCCACGAATTTTCAATCAGGGCACTGGGCAGTTCAGAGGGTTGGTAGAGGGAAAGAAGGATGTTAAATAGGAACCGAAAACCATCGATTGCTTCAGTCAACAATGACGGAAAAAAAAGGAAAACTCACGCAGTTATGCCCACAGGAATCGTGCTTGTCCCTCTGCCCATGACACAGCCCGGCCAGCTTGTGAAATCTCAGTAGCCTCTTTATATGGTAACAAAAGAAACAGTGAGAAGAAAAATCTTTTGTTTTCACTCAGCAGACTCCCCGGTGGGTGTCAGGTGTGTCTCTTTCTTTTCCTGGAGAATAGGTTTTCTGTTTGTTTATTTGTTTGGTTTGCTTGTTTTTACCAGGCTCTGGTTACAGGGGAAGGGCCTGGATTCTCAATGAGTATTTTGCTGTAGCAAGGCTTGTACAGCGATGCACCATTTATGAACTCTACTCTATGTTCACGTGAAGAATGGAAGTGGGGACTAAGTTGATGCTAAAGAGTGAGCTGAATTATTTAGTGGACTTCATCATAGGGCTGCTTCTGCTTACCCTTAAAAACGAGTTCACCAGCCTCTCACAGGAGGAGGAAACTAACACTGAGGTTAAAGAATTTCATCAGCATGAATCCAACTCAACATCCCTCAATCAGTGGGGTCCAGAGACGCTGCTGGGAGAACCATTTTTAGAGGTTCTTCCAGCCCACAGCTCTGACTGGAGCCCCTTCAGCCTCCTCCCGTGCCCTCCTCACTGCCAAATTGAATGCCTTGTTCTCAGATGAATGTGAACTGAAGACATATGTATGCAGTAAACATTTGTCATTTTCCCTTCAGTCTCCCAGCATCTTCAACACCCTTCTCGTGACTGGGCGATTCCTCCGTATAGACACCAGACATTCTCTTCTGGACTGCTTTACAGCTGGGGCCTGACATATGACTTAGATTTTGACATCAGAGCCACCTGCTTCAGATTTTGCTTTGAAGCCTGTAGCATAAAGGAGTGGGTACCATGCAGATTCCATTTTGGTGAGCATGTTGGCAGGCAGATCCAGTTTCCTAGGGCAACAGTGATGGGGGATTCTAGCAATAGCTCCCAGTGTCCCAGCACTAAGAGGGGGGCCAGTCCTCTGCCACCCCCCTCAACTAGATCCTCTACCAAATCTTAGCCATCTCTGACTACATAGCCCTTAAGCCCAGTTCACTCGTCCTGACGGAGATTCTGTAGGTTACCCATTCTCCAATAAATTATTTTTCAGCCTAAACTTGTCCAAATTGGATTCTGTTGCCTGCAACTGAGAATCCTGTTATACAACATGTTCCATCTCATTCAATCCCCCATAACAGCCCTGTAGAATAGGGTTAACCTCAGTTTACAGAGGGGAAAACAGAGAATCTTAGCAGTCACTAAGCCTAATAAATGGGAAAGCTGAGATGTTTTCTTTTTCCGATTTCATGGACTCCCTATCTTCCAGTGAACTTGGAGTAATACTTTATTTGATTTTTTTGCCTCTGGCATTCTACCCCAAACGCAACAGTTATTCTTTCTCATTGCTCTAGGCACTTAGGTCTTATCTCTCAGTGTGAACTTTCAGCTGCTGGGACCCTATCTAATACTTATGTTATATCACAGCTAGCTCTTTTCTCTTTCCCCTCTTCTTACTTATCATTTTTATACAACTAAAATCTAATTCAAATGAAAATATTATAGATAACATTTCGGTGTGTACCTCTTAAAGTCAGCACGCAGCCTATGGAAATCCATGGAAGGAAGGAAGGAGGGGGATATTGTTGCCAGGTACCCCGTCTCCATCTTGCCTGCTGGTGGGGTGCAGAGAGCATCATTCCTCCTTTTGCAGCTGTGGTCTCCTGCCAGCTACGCCCACCCCTTCATGCATACCTGCCGCAGCCTCTCTGAGTCACTCAAATCTTCTTGCCTCCAAAGAAACTCAAAACTTTCCCTCCAAACTCTTCATGAGCTCATCTCCTTTAACCTCCCCTTGCTGTCAGCTCTGGGGCAATCGGACCAAGGCTGTCCTAAGCCTCATAGCGGTGTAGCAAACAAGATCTGCCCAGCCTGGCGTTCCAAGTGGAGTTGGCAGCAGCTGTTAATTGCCTAACATGAAGCCTGTGTTCCAGCTTCAGTGTTACCAGTCACAAGCCACTGGGACACCCCTCCCCGACTGCCCACCTTGCAGCAAATGAGGTCTTTGATCATGTGGCAGCTACATTAGGCTCCATCTCTCCTACCTCCTCCATTTTCCTTCTTCTCTCTTACCTCTAGGGAGATTTGGGGGATTCACGCTCCTCGAACTTCAACAGCCTCACAGCGTCCTTTGGGGCTTAGGATTCTCTCTCTGGAATCTTCCCTACTAGTGAGCACGAGGTGGGCACTACAAATGAGACCAGAGAAAGGAAGTATGGAATGGAGACAGAGAAAGTTGCAGTCTTTGAAATCACTGCCTGTCATGCAGATGTTGTTATGGACTGAAGGTCTGTGCCCCTCAAAACTTATGTCTTAAAGCCCTGACTCCCACTGTGATGGTATTTAGAGGTGGGGCTTTGAGGAGGTAATTAGGTTCAGATGAGGTCAAGATAGTGGGGTCCCCATGATGGAATTAATGACCTTGGAAGGAGAGGAAGAAAGACCAGATTCCCTCTCCCCCCTGCATATGAGGACACAGTGAGAAGCCAGGAAGAGGGTCCTCACCAAGACCCCAATCTCCCAACGCCTTGATTTGGCACCCTCCCAACCTCCAGAACTGTGAGAAACGAGTGTCTGTTTAAGCTGCTCAGTCTATGGTATTTTGTTACAGCAGCTCAAGCAGACAGGCAGATGTTATCCCACTGTGGCCATTGATTCATTCTTCATAGAAACACTAAAAAGAGGAGTGGAAAATAAGCAACTAATGTTTCCCAAGTTTCCTGTCTGTGCTATACTCTATGCCAGATGACTTAAGTTTTTTCCTTAATTTTCACACCACCACCACAGTATCATCTCTTTTGTTTCAGTTTTAGAAATAAGAAAATTGAGCCGATAAGAGAACAAGTAATCAAAGTGATAAAGGCAATATCTACCAGAACTACGATTTGAACTCAGAACTTGTTTAAATTTAGTTTTTTATTGAAGTGTAGTTGATTGACAATTTGTGTTAATTTCTGCTGTACAGCAAAGTGACTCATTTATAAACATATATACATTCTTTCTTATATTCTTTTCCATTATGGTTTACCCCAGGATATTGAAAATAATTCCCTGTGCTCTGCAGTAGGACTCTGTTGTTTATCTGTCGTATATGTAATAGTTTGCATCTACTAACCCCAACCTCCCACTCCATTCCTCCCCCACCCCCCTCCCCCTTCGTAAGCACACGTCTGTTCTCTATGTCTGTATGTTTCTGCTTCATAGATATGTTCATTTGTGCCATATTTTAGATTCCACATGTAAGTGATATCATATGGTATTTGTCTTTCTGACTTACTTCACTTAGTATGATAATCTCTAGTTGCATCCATGTTGCTGCAAATGGCATTATTTCATTCTTTTTTATGGCTAAGTAGTATTCCATTGTATATATGTACGACATCTTTTTTATTGAACTCAGAACTTTTGATCCCGAAATTTCTACCACAGTAAAATGAAAACTTTTGAACAAGACCTCCCTTCTTAGACCACACACAGCATAATAAAATGCAGATAAACAAAGATTTTGTCTTTTAAAGTCCAGACTGTTTTTGCTTTGGGGTATTTTGAGAAATATAGCTGCTGGTTGCTTCTTCCTTAAACCAGGTTATTTCATGCAATAACTCATAAAAATTATTTCCTTAGCTTACAAGTCTAGAGATTGAGGCACAGACATATCTCATTCATCTTAATATATCTCACAGTGACACCACGAGCAAAATGCAACAGGAAAATAACATTAAGCCCCAGCTGGCCTTAAAATGTGGAGGAAAATGAAGGTAGCGTAGTCTTCACACTGTCTGGCCTGTCTTTGAGGCAAATTTTTAATGGACTATAAATGAAAAGCCTACAGCCAGAAAACACTGGGAATTCTAGAGTTCTGCCTCCAAAATTCCAAGTGTTATCCCTACTTGCATAAACCAGGGATTTTTAAAACTACCGCAACAACCCAATATTATGCACTGAATCAACTGCAAAGATCTGCGAAGCAGAGAGAAGGAAGCCTTCCTTTTTACTTTAAAAAAATGTTTTTTTTATACAGCATGTTCTTATTAGTTATCCATTTTATACGTATTAGTGTATATATGTCAATCCCAATCTCCCAATTCATCACATCCCTTTTAACTTTTTTCTTCTTTTTTTCTTTTCAATTGAGCGTGTGCTGCCCAGATCTCAGGGTTCGAGGAATATGGAAGATGGTTCTGCTAAACAAACAACCAGAAATATTAATGCTGATTCACTCCAGATCTAGAAAAGCAACAAAGGAATCTTTTACTCCTGGTGATGAAATTCAAAGAGAGAGATTGAAAGAGACAGAGAAGTATTCCACCTTTGGAATCACAGTGTTGTTTCTTCCCCCCTTCATCTGTTACATCTTTCTTCCCCACCATCCTTCCTTTCGTATGATAGATACTCAGCAAATTATAGTGAAAACTGCTTTGCCACCATACCTGGAAATTTGGGGGTATAAACTGTACCCACTAGGTGGGTTTGAGGTCAGCTGATGGGCAAATATTCTTCTTCTAAGTCCTCAGTACTACGCCAAGTGCTAGAGAAAATAGAGTTGTTTACAAACTGGTCCTTATGCTGAAAGGGTGTATATACTTTTATGGAAAAAGATAATCACAAATGAAACAAGAGTGAGCGAATTAAAATATTAAATTATTACACTTTCTGGCATATACTACAAGTGCTGTAAGTCTTCACAAGGAAGGGGAATTGATTTGAAGGCTGTGGGTAGGCAGAATCAGGTTTGCGAAACTCCTTAGCATCAACCTGCCCCTTCCGCAAGGCCAGCTCCGAGCCTGGAGGCTTCCCTGCCAGGCCAGTTGGCACCTTGCTTTGGTATTAACCATAAAGGCTTCAGACATTCATCCCTTACTAGCTTCCAGTTCAAATAAACAGACATGTATTAATAAACGACGTGCAAAGTGCTTCCTGTCTTTTGAGGACACAGTGATCACTAAGAAACCAGCATTCTTCAACACTCACCTTCAGTCTTTGGATGTGGGCTGCTGCAGAAAAAAGGCGTGTGGCCTCGGGCAAAGCAACTCTCTTTAGCCAAGGTAAATATTGCAAAGCGCTGACAGCTAAGGGCATCCGCACATAGCACTCCCAGCAGGTAGAGGAATAAGCCCTTCAAGTGCTGATGGGGAAGCTAGGCAGGGCATCACTGCATACACTAGTCTTTCTTTTATACCATTTAAATCCACTACTTTAAGTTCTGGAAACATCTCCTCTAGAATCCCAGGGTGGGTTGTGAGGGGTGAGGAGATTCTTTTTTTTTTTTTTGCGGTACACGGGCCTCTCACTGTTGTGGCCTCTCCCGTCGCGGAGCACAGGCTCCGGACGCGCAGGCTCAGCGGCCATGGCCCACGGGCCCAGCCGCTCCGCGGCATGCGGGATCCTCCCGGACCGGGGCGCGAACCCGCGTCCCCTGCATCGGCAGGCGGACCCCCAACCACTGCGCCACCAGGGAGGCCCGAGGAGATTCTTTTGAGGGAAACTTAAAAGAGGAAGGTTAGCCCTGGGCACTACCGCTGGTTTCAGGGTCAAAACCAACGGTCATTATTTCCTTCCTCTTCAACCATTGTAGATTCTTCTACCTCCTGGCCAGCACTTCCGGGGTCTTGGTGGCTTACTTCGTGGCATCACCCATGTCCTCATCCCTGAGGAATCTCAGCCCTGGTCATCCTGCCTTTATCATACTGTGGCTGCTGCACTCTTTATCATCAAACAAGGGAATTTTGAGAGGCGCCCAGGTGACTTCCTTGTGTCTCCATTGTATAACAGAAACCATACTTGGTCCTGATAATCAGGGTTAATTACCCCTGTTGGACTGTGACGTGAGCTCACAAATACAGCTATCTACCCTTGAATCAAGCCGAGGTTTTTGCCTCAACCATCAGCTGGTTGTTAGGATCCTCCATATGGTCATAGGTGTGAGTTGAGGGAGAGGTTCTGTTGCAACGGTGATCCTATCTGGGCTACTTGCTCGGAAATCTTGCTTGTCCAGAAATCTTGACTATTTTTATTGCTCAGAAAAAATCTCTATTTTCTATAGCACTGGCCCTGCTCAGGCTTCCATCCTATGCGTGCTACTTCTATCTTGCAATGGATGGTTGTTGGACCTGTCCAACTCTGTGACTAGGTGGATCCAAAAGAACTCTGCCCATGATGGACACTTTTGACTCCATGATCATTGGTGTCTCCTGATCAGTCATTCCATCACTTCCATGGCTCAGTAGCACGCCAGAGGCTGTTTTTCAAAAGGTATAAAATTATTTGTTAGAACTGGTATGGTTTTGCTCTAGAATCCTATGGTCTGTGTTGTGTTTCTTCTTTGGTACTTAGTATAACTTCTGTGAGGAGTCTTTTCCCACCACTGGGGATACTTCTAATCTACTAGGTCATAAGGTCAAATAATGCATAGCAGCGTTGACCTGCTTCAGGGCTCTTTCCTGCCCCAGCCCCCAATCAGAATTAGTGAACTTCCATGTCACTAGGTATATCAGCTGGAGCAATATTCCAAGGTGTGGAATGTGCAGCTTCTAGAACAGCAAGAGGCCCACCAGGTGGTGAGCATCCTTCTTTGTGCCAGGAGGCACAAGATGAAATAATTTGCCCTGTTCTGATATACCCCCAAATAACCGGACACCTAAAATTTTTTCTAATATGGGGCCCCAAAAATTTTCAGGGTTTTTTCTATCCTCTGAAGTGTATGGGATTCCAGTGAACTAGCCACTATTTTTTTCATCTGGTCCAATTAGCATGATTCCATCCATATAGTGGACCAGTGGATGTTCTATGGAATGTCCAGCCAGTCCAGATCTCTGAAAGTTAACACAGCCTTAGAGCCAGACTATAAATTTATATAGTTGTCCAAGTAAATTTATGGTATTCCAGATATGTTTTTCTGATAGAGATACAAAAGAATGGATTGTCCAGATCAAGGACCACATTTCATGAATCTGAGGCTATGCTTACCTGATCTAAAAGAATACTCTCAGGAATCAGCTGCAATTAGCACCAGTCCTTGCTTGAGCTTGTGGTATCTACAAGCATCCCACAGGAGCCATCTGGTTTTTTTCAGGCTCATACTGGTGAATGTAATGGAGATAGGATGGGAAAGAATTTCAAGGATGACGCTCATTTCTTTTGTTCTCCAAAGATGTAGTATTCTTTTTCACTTACTACCCTGCTAGAGGAGCAGGGTGCAACTTCAGAGGCTTCCTTCCACCCAGTCTTCCCCATTACAATAGCTCTTACTGCCCAGGCCAAGGAACCAATGTCAAGATTGTGCCTATTAGCAAATATGTCTTCTTCAATTATACACCAGGGACTGGAAGAATGACTCCTGGCTGAGTCCACGCAGCTAGTGGACATTGCACTTAGCAAGAGCTACCCAATTTCACTATCCTTAGAGTTACATTTCCCATATTTCCCAAACATGGCACTTTGGAGAACATTCTCTCCCACAAGAATAATTTTCCAGTTTACCTCCAGTCTACGTGTTCGCAAGTGCACAGCTGTCTCGTGCCAGGCACTGTCTGGTGGGTGGAGGTCCCCATTGCCAACTGAGGGGCAAGCGACCCAGCTCCAAAATCTCATCCTAGCATCTGGTTTCTCAAACCACTCCTGGCACCAACTGTCATGGGCTGAGTTCCCAGGAAGCAGACGCTGAGACAGAGGGTAGCATGTAGGAAATCTATTCCAGATTGCTCCTGAGCGCGATACCTGTGGAGGAAAAAGGGTTCAGAAGCAGGACTGTGCAGAGGGAGAAGCTGGGTTAGAAGGCAGTTTTGACAAAGCAGCATCCGGCAGCTCAGAATCGGGGATGACCTGGAAGGCTGTGCAGAGCTGGGGCATGGGGCCGGGCATTGTGTCCACATCAACTAGGCGTTAGATACAGGTTGACTCAGGAAGAGGGGCTTCAATTTGAGTAAGTTGACCCTTTTCAAATAATTCTGAAGGGGATGGACAGCTGAGGGCTCTGTGGACAATGCTCCCTGCAGCTGGGGGAAGAGGGTCCTTCAGTGTTACCAAGGGACCTAGGCAACACATTGCAGCATCTATTCCAGCCACTCTCTTCATTGTGTAAGGAGATGGGATAAAAAATCAGGGCTAAGAAGCTTCAGAGGACCAACTTTGAACATCTGGCCCTGGAAGGCCATGTGCCTTCCAAACAGAAAAGGACTGTTTTGTCCAGAAAAATCGTGTGGATTAAATTGAAGAAAGGTTGCTGAGTCAGCAAGGTAAAGGCACTGCATGAAGATTCAGGAGACAAAGATTTTGACCTTTCCTTCCTCAGCTACTAAGTGACCAGGAAAGTCACTCCACTTCTCTGTCCCTCACTTTCCTCATCAGAAAATGAAAAAGGTACCTAGAGGGTAATACAGGAGAAAACCTAAATGACCTTGGGTACGGCGATGACTTTTTAGATACAACACCAAAAGCATGATCCAACAATGAGATACGACCGCACGCTTAATTAGAAGGGTATGAATTCAAACCACTGATGACACCAAATTTTGGTTTGGAGGATGTGGAGCAATAGGAACTCTCATTCATTGCTGGGGGGAAATGCAAAGTGGTACAATCACTTTGAAAGACGGTTTGGTGGCTTTTTACAAAACTAAACATATTCCTACTATACAATCCAATAATCATGCTCCTTGGTAATTAAACAAGGTGAAACCAAATAAGAACAGGAATTACTTAGGAGGAAATAGCCTGGAGCCTTGAGAGTGACAGGATGGAGCAGGGGTAATGGGGAAGGGTCCAAATTTAGGTTGGAGGGGCACACAGTAGCTGCATCATATAAGCTTCCAAGGCATATTAAGGACTTTTTTTTTTTTTGCGGTAGGCGGGCCTCTCACTGCTGTGGTCTCTCCCGTTGCGGAGCACAGAGCACAGGCTCCGGACGCGCAGGCTCAGCGGCCACGGGTCACGGGCCCAGCCGCTCCGCGGGAAGATGTGGAAGGGTTTCAAGCAGCGTAAGAGGTGATTGAAGCTACACGAGAAATCTAAGCTATTTTAGGAAATTTGCAATTGCAGTAGTAATTCAGCAACGGAATAGATTATCCACAGAGCTTGGGGGAACATTCTCCCAGAATGAATTGAGTTGACAGTCAAGGAAAATAAATAACTTCACGTGGGAAAGCTGCAGAAGACAGTGCCAGGGGGCTGCAAATTAGGTCAGAGTTGGGGCGGGAAGGGTGGGCAAAGCAAAGATTTCAGGCTCTTGTCCCTGAGATTGGAGTCTTCAAAGTGGGAAAGGAAGGGTAGACACTTTGCTCCTTTGGTCACAAGCTGAAAATCTATTCAGAAGGGATATAGGAGCATTTTCCTGTTGTATCTTGGGCTCGCTAAGATGCAGGATAATAGGACAATATTTCAAAAAGGTAGGAATGATTATGACAGCCAGAAGAACTGCTCGCCCAAACATCGGCAGTGACTTTTTCAGAGACTCCTCCATCCACATCCATGGATGATTATTTTTCTGGAGCACAGCCTGTCCGCAAGGTGGGCAACTTGTAAGAAAGAGAAATAGGAAAGGAGATGGTCTTAATTTTCAACAGATTCTCAGAGAACTTTTTCCTTTTTCTATCCAGTCTCCCTAATCTCAAACTAAACTCTGTGACTCCTTTTATGTTATTTCACAATTTCTGCTACTTGAGGACGAATAGCTTCAATGCTGGAGTAGGGAAGCTTGTAAAATCCGTGGTAACTAACAGGTCCATGGTTATCATTTCGAAGTACTTTCTAATTCCATTCGTGCTCAGTAATGACATGAACGTCTATTGACGACATATTAAGTGTCATGCTACTATAAATTTTATGTTTATACATGTACTTTTTAGAAAAGTTTTAGTGCAAATGTTTATTGAATGAGTGATTGAACAATAATTGGTAGTCACCATTAGGTAACCAGAAACTGACAAACTGTATGAATGGATCAGCTAGCGGATGAGTGAAAGAGTTAAAAAAACAAAACAAAACCCTGATTGTGCATGTTTATCAGAGAATAAATCTGGCTGGGAAAAAAAAGGGCAATAATCCTCTAATTAACTGTATTGAGAGATCTCTAAATTGGCTTGAACCCCTGAAAACTCAAGTATATTCTGGCTTGAGCCAGTTACTAATTTATTTGATGGGATTGTCAATGAAAAGTCAAACAGACTAGCAGAGACTCCTGCATAAGCTCAGATCTCATGTAAAAGAGATTGGTTTGAATGCATTTAATGGGAGCTACCAGTTAAGAATCCTTTAACTGAATATGACCAGAGCTAGAAATGCTGAATAAACTATGGAAATCATGACCACAATGCATAGGAAAGGACATGTATATGTATATGAATATTGTTGGAAATTGAAAATTCCATATCTAGTAGTATTTCAGCCTAAGTCTTCCACTCTAATGTGCTATTTGGTATTTAAGATTCTTCATCACTGCCCCTTCTTAACTCCTTTTTTTTCCATTCATTGAACCCAAGGCTAGAAATTAAAGGAGAAAAAGCTGAGAAGCTATAGAATGGTAATGAGATCAAAACATATAGTAATCACCAGCATTTGGGATGTTTATTGTTCTATCAGCCTGGGTCCCTGAGCAAAGACCCTCTGTTGAGGGTCATTTTCTTGCTTTAAAAAAATTAATCCATCTTATCATACATATATAGACCTAGGCAGTATATTGCTTTGGCTTTTGAACCTTATAAAAAGTATACCAAAAAAAAAAAAAAAAGGGCTTCCCTGGTGGCGCAGTGGTTAAGAATCCACCTGCCAATGCAGGGGACACGGGTTCGAGCCCTGGTCCGGGAAGATCCCACATGCCGCAGAGCAACTAGGCCCATGCACCACAACTACTGAG
Source organism: Neophocaena asiaeorientalis asiaeorientalis (assembly GCF_003031525.2). Classification (NCBI taxonomy): domain Eukaryota; kingdom Metazoa; phylum Chordata; class Mammalia; order Artiodactyla; family Phocoenidae; genus Neophocaena; species Neophocaena asiaeorientalis. The sequence continues at coordinate 12,994,563 of NW_020175393.1, forward strand.
CCTGTGCTCTAGAGCCCACGAGCATAACTACTGAGCCCGTGTGCCACAACTACTGGATCCCGTGAGCCTAGTGCCCGTGCTCCACAACAAGAGAAGCCACTGCAACAACAAAGAGCAACCCCCGCTCGCAGCAACTAGAGAAAGCCCGCGCACAGCAACGAAGACTCAACGCAGCCAAAAATAAATAAATTATAAAGAAAAAAAAGTATATCATACTGTATATATTCTCCTGGAACTTGCTTTTTTTCAATCATCTATGTTCTTATTTATAGCAGTGATTGTTTAATTACTATATAATTTTGTACTGTATAAACATCTCAATATTTTATCCATTCAACTGTCATTGACATTTGAGTTGAGTTCAGGTTTTTTGTAACGTGAATTATGCTACTATAGTCATTCTTGCACAGGTCTACTAGCATACATTTACAAGAATGATGAGAGAAATAAAAATGAAAACAATAAGATACGATTAGGTATAAAATTATTTGAAATGTCAAAAATGAAAAGTTCTATCAAGATCAAAGTTTGGAGTGATGAGCAGCAATTAGGATCTTGTTTACATTGCTGATAGGAGTATAAGTACCAACACCATTTAAAATAACTGCATTACTGTTAAAGCTGAACATTGGCATACGCTGTAGCACATCTCAATAAACGTTGAATGAATACCTGAATGGGTAAGTAATCACTCAGAGAGTTAGTTAAGATTATTTCAACCTCTTTTTCAAGTTTGTCCCTTTTCAGTCTCCTAGTGACTTTTCCATAATCATGGATTTCGATGCCTGGCCCATTTTCCTCTCTGCCTCATGTCCTGCACCATTTAGGTTACTTCAATTCCCAAATGGATGACCCATCCAACACGCTAGACTTCTCTTTACATGACATCAGTTATGAGGACTGAACACGCTAATAAGTCCAAAGTACCTAGAACAGTGCCTAGAACAGAGTGTTACATAAATGTTCATTATATTTGTATTTCCTTCAGCGCTCTTCTAGAAAAATATGACAATGGTATATAATTTAGGTGTTCTTGGTTCCTTGGCCAAATATATCTGTATGCCCATTTCCATTGCATTTTTATTTGGGGCCAAGATACTGGTTTTCCTAGCATACTTTTCCAGATTTTCCAGTGGAAGTCCCCCAGAGTGAAAGATCAAATGTCCATGAGTTCTGGATCTGCCCAAATCAACCATTATTCAAATAAGTCACACCTCCTTTTCCATTCCTTTGGAGGGATAGTTCCACTCTGATGTTACCTGCTCATGGTCATTACAACACCTAATGAAATCTGGACTTCACCCCTTGGAGCCATGCCTGTACCTCCTTTCGTGAACTTCATCTCCCCTTAGAGTTCTGACTTTATAAATTGTCCAGGTGTATCAGTCATTTCTACATTCTCCCCTTCAATCACACTGCCACCTTGAAACTTACTGAACAATGCTCAGAACAGCTTACTCTGATCTTATTCTTTTCTTCCTCCAACCACCCAAAATTTCTCTACCGGCTTGTATAGCTGTCCCAGTCATCAAAGTTCCTCTATTGAATTTACTATTGATTCCCTTTCTATAGCTTTAAGAGAACTGCTGGAAACTTTCCTCCTTTGTGAGGATCAAACATGTGTTAGGCATTGCTATTTTGGGATTGAAAGCATGTGTAATTGGCCCTGGAGTTTACCAACTAGATTCTCTCTAAGCCAGGAAGGACTTGGAGAACATAGCGAAGATTTAGATGAAGTGGCTTCCATACCGATTATGTGAGCCATCAAGCACAGTCTTTCATTTTTATCTCCACCAGGCAGAGGTCATCAAAACAAGTCAACTTCCAGGGTCTGAGAGAGGACTGTGTCCCAAGCAGCCTGGATATATTGTTTACAGGCTTCTGGGAAAAGATTTGGAATGGGATATGGCGGGGGGGATGTCTCATAACATTGCCAGGAGACAGCTTGCTCAGTCAGGAACTATAGCATAAACTGGTAAAAAGAGAACAGAAAGAAAGGTGGATGAGTAAGAAGAGTGGAAAACAAGAATCAGATAACAAGGGTTGCAAAGGGGTCACACACTAGACCATGCATGCCTTAGAATTATTAAATTTCAGAACTGAAAGTGACCTTAGGACTTGTCTACCTTAACCAGCTCACTTTACAGTTAGGAAAATTTAGCTCACAGGGGTGAATGGATTTGTCCAAGGTCTTAGAGCTGTCAGCTGGATTGAAAATCCAGCTGTGGGAAATCAAATTCTTTGTTTATGTCAAGAAGTTTACCATAAGATGCAAAAATGCTTCCTATATTGAAAGTTAAAATAGTATGATAATGTACTACGATAAGATCATAATAAAATAAAATTAAATTAACCAAGAGTTAATGTCATTCCCCTGATCGAGATCCCATGATTATTACACATAGGCTTTAATCATTAGTGGCAGTTTTCTCTGGTACAAGGAATTACAGGTATTTTTTTCCTTCTACTCTTCTGCATTTTCATTATAATCACATATTCCTTTCACAGACATTAAAAAAATGTTTTACCCATTTGATTTAGAGTTATTGGTCCCCATTGGGTTGTTCAGAAGGGAACAGTAAATTAGATAGTCTAACATTTCATTTTACGATATGGGAAAATTGGCAAATTTCTTTTGGTTGCTATTTTTAGGAAGGTACCATTTTAACATTTTGTTTCACAAAGATTCTCAGATACCTGTTCTGCTCTCCAGTTTCCAAAGCACTAATACACAGCAATCTAGGAGATAGAACAAATTCCCATGGGAAAAAATCCCTCTATATGTCAGTCATGTCAAAAACACAGACCTGGAGGGGAGGGACAAACTGGGAATTTGGCATTAACAGGTACACACTACTGTATGTAAAATAGATAAACAAGGATAGTACGGGAACTATATTCAATATCTTGTAATAACCTATAATGGAAGAGAATCTGAAAAAGAGTTTTTATATGCATATGTATAACTGAATCACTTTGCTATACACCTGAAACTAACACAACATTGTCAATCAACTATACTTCAATTTAAAAAATCTTTTTAAAGACACAAGCCTAGGAGGATTCTAGAAAGATGGTGTGTTCAGTTCCAGACCACCCCAACAGAGCGAGTTACACGAATGTTTTGGTCTCCCAGGGCATATAAAAAAGTTATGTTTATACTATACTGTAGTCTATTAAGTGTACAATAGGACTATGTCTAAACAAAGTACATAGCTTAATGCAAAAATACTTTATCGATAAAAAACACTAGCCATCATGTGAGCCTTCAGCAAGTCATAATCTTTTTGCAGTAGTAATATCAGAGATGACTGATCTCAGATCACCATCACTAGTATAATAATAATGAAAGAGTCTGAAATATTGAGAGAATTACCAAAATGTGACACAGAGACATGAAGTGAGCAAATGCTTTTGCAAAAACAACACCAGTAGACTTGCTTGAGGTAGGGTTGCCACCAATGTCCAATTTGTATAAAACACAATATCTGTGAAGCACAGTAAGAAAACGAGGTGCACCAGTAACAAAACATATATAGTCTGTATAATATAGTATATAATACATAGAATTATATATAATACATTTTTCTAGTTTAATTGTGAATTGACATGTAACAGCTTTCAAGTATGCAGTACAGTATTGTCAACTGTACACACCATGCTGTACATAACATCTCCAGGACTTACTTATCTTGTAACGAAGTTTGTAACTTCTGGTCACCTTCACCAATTTCTCCCACCATTCACCCCCCGACTCTGGCAACCACCAACCTGTCCTCTGTTTCCATGAGTTCGCTTTTTTTTAGATTCCACATACAAGTGAGATCATATGGTATTGGTCTTCCTCTGTCCGACTTACTTCACTTAGCACGATGCTCTCAAGGGCAACAACCGTCACAAGGCCCTTCCTCTCCCTTCCCTCTACCTGTTGCTAGAATTCCCATTGTCCTTTTGATCCATCCAGTTGAAGGTGAGCTCTAACCCCAGCTTTCAAGACAGCCATGAAGCCTGTGAATGGAGTCTGTCTCCACACACTGACCCCAGGTTGCCCTCCTTACTCAGGTGTTGTCATGGTGATCCACCCTCTATTCCCTGTTAGAACCTTCCTTCTGTTCTGTGTTACCCGTCAACTCCTCCAGCATCAGGGTTAGACCCTCTTAACTTTCCACAAACCCAAGTACTTCATACATCTTTCCCAGCGGGAAATCTCAGTACACCATTCTGCACCTCTACACTCCAACACGTGAGCATTTCCGTGACAACTTCCTGATAACAGTACTTTTGTTACGCTGAGGCTCGTGTTAACATGTCAGACAAAAAAAGCCGTGATAAGTCACTAGAGACATTTAGGGGCAAATTACTCTGTTCAGCAGAGTAACACTGGATGTCAGACCAGAGCATGGCGGAGGGGGCATGAGGGCAGCAGGACTTAATTTTCTGTTTTCCTCCGTGTTCTTGCCGGAGGAGTGGGGTTGCTCACTCCATGTGGCTCTTGGTTACACCTGCTTGGTAGGGAAGAAAGAGTTGAATCTGGAGGGAGACCTGAATGCATTGCTAACTCACTCTGTGGCCCTGGACCCAGTTCTTAATGCATCTACCTGGGCCTTGGTTTCCTCATCTGCAAAATGGGGAAGTGAATATCTACTCCACGAGATTGTTGTCTAAAGCACCTGGCATATAATAGAGGCTCAGAAAATGGTTACTCACGACCAGCCTCCTTGTTCTAAGACTCCATCCTTGTTGTCCCCTTCTGAAGCACGGGGGAGAAGTGAGCACACATGATTGGGAGGGCCTTGGACAGGCTGGGTGTGGTGTCCACATTCAGAGAAACACCCTGGGGTGTGGCAAGCCTCTTGCTTTCCTTTCCCCAAACCACTACCCCCACTGGCTTCCTGTAGCTTACACCACTCTGGGGCCATCTCAAAGCTTCCTGCCAGCATCCTCGCCCCTCCCTGAGTCCTCCCAGGGCAAACACATCGGCACTTGGTGTTCAGAAACAAAGCTTTGAGGCCCATCCAGGTGCAGCCAATGGCCATAAAACTCACTTGGCCTGGACCCACATTTGGCAGTCAGGAAGCATCAGAAGGTATGCTGCAGAGACATGCGATTCAGGGAAAGAAATCCCCTTTCTCCCTTTCCTTTTTAATTTGTTCTATTTGCAGAATGCCAACCATAATTGCTTAATAATTATATTCATGGACCAATCTCTTCCTGCCCCAGACCTCCCCACACTCATGCTTTCAACTTTTGATATTCCTGAGCAACAAAGATTTATGTCCCCACCCCATACATCAAAGTTAAGAAGGCAAGCCCTCCGGCTTCCATCATGCCTCTGGGGTTATTCAAGCTGTTCCTCCGGTTATATTCATGGACACAGGAAACCAGCCCCACTTCTGTTGTGAGGACCAACACTGTGTCCAACTGAGTCTTGCTTGGCCTCCCTCATTCAATCCCCTTGTGTCCCTCATCTGCTGTGGTCAGCCCAGCCTGTGTGGTACTCAGCTGACCCCTCAGGCTGACTGACCGTGGGCCTCTACCACGTGGGTCGGCAAAGCTTTTCTGTAAAGGGCCAGATAGTGAATATTTTAGGCTTTAGGAACCAAGAGACAAAATCAAAGGTAGTACAATCATGTAGGTACTTATGCAACCCTTTCAAACGTAATAATTTTTACTTTTATTAATTTCAATGTTTGGTCCTGAAGGTTCTATTTGATTGTCCAGTTGGCCCAGTCATTTTCAATAATCTCTTATTCTTTACTCATCCATTTGATAGCATCTTTTCTTTGATAAGCGTATTAAATATACTTCAATTTATTCCATAATCAATAACCGAATAGCTGAAGCGTCTGCCAGGCCGTACCTGTTGTCTGTTGTTTTTGCTGGTTCTCTCTCATGAGGCCTTGTTTCCTCAAGTGCCCTGTAATCCTTTTTTCAGTTGTGAACTCCAGTTCCGTGGAATTTTACATCTGGGCATCGGTAAGGTCTATGATAGAGGTGATTCCTTCAGTGTGGATTTGATTTGTTTCTAGACTGAGAAACTTGGCCCCATTAAAACAAACTATCAACTAGGGTTTTTCAAACTACAGGGAAAGTGTGAAGTTGGCTGCAAGCCTGCAAAAGGTTAACCTGTGGTCATAAATTCTCAGCTTCTTCCTCCTGTTATCCAGAGCCTGTTAACGCAGGCAAGTTTCCTTTCTATCCTCTTCAATGGGGAAATGGAGTTGCAGAAGTTCCTGTTTTCAACTGTCACCGAGGAGATATCCTTTGGGGTTAAAGTACTTTATAAGAGGGTCTCTGATCTGACTTCTCATGTTCCCTGGACTTTGTCTCACATAGACTGTGCAGATATTAAAACGAAGTCTCTGGGTCACTTGAGCGTAGAAAGATACCCACAGGGGAGCCATCAGCGTCATCATTCTCTTATGTCTCTGCTTCCTCATCTGTTCATTTATTTTGCCTCTTACTTTGCAATCAGCATAGTGATACATTTTGAAAGATTTAAAAAATTTTTTTCTTCTTGAATAGAAACTCATTACAGGATGAAAATATATAGGGACAGGCAAGTGGACAAACTTCTACTTCATTTATTTGCCTCACTGGAGCTGAATAGCTATTATTTTTTGAAGTTAGTAGCTCTTAAATTTTGGAGTATATTTCTGTTCCCCAATAATATTATCATGAAAATCAATATTTCTCAGTAACATCATCATCTCCATTAGCACTTACAAGGATATTCTATGTGCCAGGCACTGAACTCGTTTCTCTATATGCACAGATCATTTAATCTTTACAACCCCCATATGAGGTTTATTACTACTACTACTATTTTTATTATTTTACAAAGGTAGAAATGAAGGTTCAGAGAAGTTAACTTGCCCAAGGTCACAAACACACAGCGTGTAAGTGGTGCAGCAGAAACTCAGAACCCAGGATGTCAGACTCCCAAGTCCACTCAATAGTCAACATTCCAGCAATATTTACAGAGCACCTGCTAAACCCAACCATGATTCTAGGCACCAGGTACACAGCGGTAATCAAAACAGACTCAGTGCGTAGAAGAGCTAACAGTTGAGTGGAGGAGACATAGTAAACAAATAAACAGGCCAATTTTTTTTTTAATAAATGTATTTATTTATTTTTGGCTGCGTTGGGTCTTCGTTGCTGCGTGCGGGCTTTCTCTAGTTGCGGCGAGCAGGGGCTACTCTTTGTTGCGGTGCACGGGCTTCTCATTGTGGTGGCTTCTCTTGTTGCAGAGCACGGGCTCTAGGTGCACGGGCTTCAGTAGTTGTGGCACACAGGCTCAGTAGTTGTGGCCCGCGGACTCTAGAGCACAGGCTCAGTAATTGTGGCGCATGGGTTTTGTTGCTCCGTGGCACATGGGATCTTCCCGGACCAGGGCTCGAACCCTTGTCCTCTGCATTGGCAGGAGGATTCTTAACCACTGCGCCACCGCTCCGTCAATTTTGTTTAGTGAATGAATTTTTCATGGAAATCATGAGTGCTAGATTTTGTTACACCTCATTTAGCAACAACAACAAAAAAAACCCCTGAAATCCCCCAAAATGAAATTGGTCAAAGATCACAGACCAAAGAAGTAGGCCAATGGTATTGAAACAAAGATCAACTTCAAATGTAGATCGTTAATGGCACATGACAATTGTCTTGGTGGGGAAGACTTTCTAAGGTATCCTGAAGGTGAGAGAATAGGAAAAAGGGAATACAGTCAGCAAAATCCTTAAAAAGAAATGGAAACAAAGAAGAAGATGAAGTCAATTGAGCACATAAAATGAATTGCCCAGCCTCAGCCTGCTACCATCCTGTCCTGGAGAAAGATGACGTAGACTGAAGATCAACAGAGAAGAAACAAGTCTCTGAAAACTGGGTAACTTGCTGCAAAAGATTTCCAAAGAAAGCAATGTAAAATAAACTTGGGGAGGAAAAGTCACCGAAATACCTTCTTAAGAACTCTTTTCACACAGCAGGAGAGCAGAGCATCTGTTGCTTCCACCTCAGCACTTCTGAGCAGTTGTGTCCATATGTACACAGCTACACAGAACACATTTATATCTAGGATTAATCCCAGCAACTGAGACAAATAATCCTTGACTACAAATCTTAGGAATCTTAGGAAAGTTTTAGGGCCCACGTTCCACAAGTGGGGAGTATGGGGGATCAAAGTAGATTGTGTTTGATCTTTTTGTCTTATATCCTAGTAAACTGGCCAAGAGGACAGCAATATAATTGCGACGATTGTCAAAAATAACTAAATCAGAATCTCTGGCGATGGGGTCCGGACATCAATACGTTGGACATACTGGGTTGATTCTAAATTCTAAATGCAGCCAGGGTGAAGAACTCTTGGCTTCAGAGAAAGAGCTGGAGGGTTGGAGTCAAGGAACTGGGTTTGAATCGCAGCTAGAAGGTACCAGCCTTGAGACCTTAGAGCGAGTTCCTCACCTCGCTCATTCTGTTTCCTCATCCACAAAATTGAGCACATCTACCTTATGAGCTCTTGTGAGTATCTGATGGGACTTTGTAAGCCAAGTATCTCATGGTGCCTGGTAGAGGGGCCATTAAAGTCGGGGAGAGTGGGTTTTGCACATAGCCCAGTAACAATAAATACATGTCAGATTTGAGTGATTTTGCTAATGGCCACCCATTCAACTGTGCCTGGATAATTAGGAGATGCCAGAATGACTTATTTCTTCTCCCATCACACACACACACACACACACACACACACACACACACACACACACACTCAACACATTACACACACACACACACAAGGCAAAAGTATCCAAAGGAAGCTGCCAATAATTTCTAGTTGGGGAACAAAGCACCCAGGACCAGGGGAAAGGGAGAAGAGGGAAGTAAAATATGGTCGTGAAGGGCTGGATGAGGTGCTACAACATCTCAAGGTGCTGACAAGGCAGGCTTAGAACAAGAGATGAAGAACTGACATCTTAGAAAGCCAGACAATACCTTAGCCTGAGAGTAGGACATACCTTTGGCTTGGGACACTGGAAAGAAAAACCAAATGAGTTAAGACATTTCTCCAAAGGAAGACTGGGATCCATCCTGCATTTTTATGTTTGCAAATGATATATAACTTATTCCTTTATAGAGTCCTTATTGTCTGTAGCAAAGTGGTTGCTGCTACACTCAAGCTATGTAGTCTGAATGTATTTCAGTGTTTCCAGTAGTAACAGCTAACAATTACTGAACGTTTTCTATGGAGCAGACACTCTGCTAAGCCCTTAATGTGTGTTCAGAGGACAGAAGGTAGATAGTGACTACAGAATAGATACCCTCGTCTTCTTACCATTTCACGGATGAGCATGTTTTGAGAGTGGGGGGTTTGCTAAGGCACACGTGGTTAGGCTAGTGATGGGAACACAACACGGTCTGGTCCTCTGATTCCAAAGCTAAGGCTCTTAGGACCTGCGCTCATACCTGCTGGTGTGACAGTCCCTTTACTAATCCACAAGAATTTACCAAGCAACTTCTTTGAGGAAGAAACACTGGGGGATGCAAATGTGACAAACTGGCTATCGTCACAACTTGTACCTTTCAGTGAAGGATCCAGAAAAGGGCACAGCTATCTGTTAAAAGGTTAAAACACACACAGGCACACGCACACACACAATACAGGGCACTCAGTTAAATTTTAATTTCAGATAACCGACAGAAAAATGTTAGCGTAAGTATTCCCCCTATTATACCTAGGCCATAATTATACTAAACCAATGTACTCATTGTTCATCTGAAATTCAAACTTCACTGAGTGTCTTGTATATTATCTGGCAACCCTGCTGTGTGATAGGTTGCATGGCAGAGATTCAAAGTAGAAATTCAGAAGAGAGAGAGCTCTGGGAACAATTAAAGCCAAGATATAAAAAATGGTGAAGAGATAGAACACTGAGATAACTCCAAAGAAAGATCACACCTAGTTGTGCAGTTAAGGAAGAATTGGGAACTCCCTGGCGGTCCAGTGGTTAGGACTCCACATTCTCGCTGCCGAGGGCCCAGGTTCAATCCCTGGTCAGGGAGCTAAGATCCCACAAGCCATGTAGAATGGCCAAAAAAAAGGAAGGGCTCACAGGAGGTATTTGCACTTGACCTTAGAGGTGAATAGAGTTTGCCTTTATGTGAAGGAGCAGAGATGGCATTTCAGGCCAAGGTAATGGTGTGAGGAAGGGCACGGAAGAGGGGAAAAGTCAAGTTATAGCTCCGTCTAGTTAAGAACAGTGAATCGAGCTGGATTAGGAACCAAGTTTTTCTGTTTCCAGAGCCCACGCCTATAACATTCTACCACTGAGAGGAGACCCAGGTCACACAAGGTAGAAGCGAGGGACAACGGTTGGCTGGGAGCAGACTGCCCAGGGACTAGAACGCCGGGCTGAATCCTGTGGGCTTAATTAAGAATAACTCAGTATGAGGAAAGAGGCCACCATCCAAGACCACTGCGTGCCCAAGCCATAGCTAACAGAGGGATTCCAGGACCTTTGGGACTGAGGGTCAGGAGAGAGGCAGGGTCACAAAGCTGTCTGTCCCCACCACCCCAAGCTCATACACTGCATGGACATCCTCAGGACCTGTAACTTGGTGTGACTGGAGACCAAGCAGTCCTATGGCATTTTATTGGCCAAAGATGCATTTGGCTTCAACTAAATATCGATATTCCAGGCACCGCCTCCGTTTTGCACTTATTTTTACCAGAAAAGCTACCACAGTGGGCTCTCCGTTGTAAGGCAGAGAAAAAGAAAAAAGCAGTTTAACAAGCTCGTCCGTGATTGTGCTGACTCTGAAAATGCTTTTCTGATGAGTAGCTGGGTCATGACAACAGTCATTCTAACCTCATCTTGGCTACAAAAAATTGCATCTTTTCACCCAATTGTTCTAGGGATTCAGATGCAGACATTATCCTGCTTCCCATACCTCTTTTAGAGATGAGGAAGTCAACTCTGAAAGATAATAGTTCTGTTCAAGTTCATGAAGTTGTCTTTGGGAGGAAAAACGTGAGTCAAGGCCAGGGCTCTGTCCGCTGTGCTGCCTCTCGTTATAAATGTTTGTCCAACAGCTGGCCCAGGAGAGGGCACACTCTGGGGCTCAGGTACAGCACACCTAAGGACAGAGCTCTGGGGACTGAAGTTAGGGTTATTTAGAGCCCTCCCAGGCCCAATCTTCTGTGAACCAAACATTCTTAATTCTCCTTCCCAGCATCCCTGGGAGACTCGGGAGGTTGAGGTACAGTGACCTAAAGTCCCTGAGAACTGGATTTTCTAAGTGTGGGTTGAGATATTACAGAGGACTTGTCAAGACACACGGAGACATTTCTTCCACCCACTCTTTAGCCATTCATCAGTCTGATTAACCCCTTTCCTTTCTGGGATTTAGCCTCCAGCCTCATGACTCATCTGTCAACCCCAACTCTCTCCTATATGGAAACCACCACCTCCCTTAGTTATGAAATAGTGAGTAACTAAGGAAAACAACTAAGATATCAGAACACCATAGGGACATCTGTAGCACTCAAACTGATTAGAAGGTGATGGCCTGGGAAATCTAAATTGAAAGAAAGCGTGGAGCCCTTGTCCGTTCCTAGCGCTCTATGGCAAAAGAAGGCAGATGCAGAATTAGGAAACCTGTGTCCTCATTCACACTCCTCTTCCAATTCATCGTGTGACCTTGGGTGAGTCACTTCCGGTGAGCATTCGTCTCCTCCTCTGGACCAAGGTACGAGGCAGCTCACTCTGTGAAGTTCTATAACATCAGGTGAGAGTGCCGGATCTGGCATTACACAGCCTGAATGCATAACGCTGGTTCCACCAATTGTTAGAGAGATGAATCTGGGCAAAATACTTAGCTTCTCTGGGTCTCATTTTTCTTATAAATAAAATAAGGATGTTAATAATGTCACCATCCTTAGACTTATTGTAAGGATTAAATGACATAATATGAATTATGCCCTTAGCACAGGGCCTGTCACATAATTAGCACTTAATAAATGTTAGTTATTGTTGTTACAGGTTAGTGATCCTCAAAGTGTGGTCCCGGGACCAGCAACGTCAACCTCAGCTGGGAACTTGTTAGAAATGCCAATGCTCAAACCCATCCTAGACATTGTGTACCAGAAACTCTAGGGGTCTGGAACACAGCAGTCTGTGTTTTAACAAACCTTCCAGAGGATTCTGATGCCACATGTTAACGTTTGAAGAACCATGGGCATAGATGGTTCTAAGATCCCTTCCAGTTCTAGAATTCTATTATTTCCTTCAAGTGTATACATCTATCCAAGGCCCAAGGAAATCATTATTATTCACCCATGGCGTTCCACAAACATTTATTAAATCTCTCTTTATACTGGGACCTGGGGATAAAAAGAAAAACAAGACATAGCCTAAGGCCCAAAGTCGTTTCCTGTTCATCTCATGACAATTTATACGTTGAAAATCGTTATTTGTACAGTTTTCTGCATTTGTTCATGGACACTTGAGGTTCACTATAAGAAAACAATATCTTTTAAAAAGTATTTTCTTGTAGTTACAATTTGAGGAAGACGTTAGCTAAGTGACCTTGAATTTCAGTTTCTTCAATTCTAGAACAGGATTAATAACATCTCACTAATTTGTTGTGAAGATTAATATGATAAAATGTGATGACATGTATGAAATGACATAGTTGGTTACAGATGCCCAGTAACAATCAGTAGATCTCAATTTGAATGTAGTTTATAACTAAGTATAGTTGATGAGCATTGATTTGGCTTTATGGTGTATATTACTGATATACAAAGTAGAGGAAAAATAGATCAATTCATGATACGTTGAAATCTAGCTCCTGAAAGTTCTAAAAAGTGTCATCATTTTCACTTTCTTTTTTCTAGAATTCAGGCAACTAAGACCCTCAGAAGAAACTTTGTACTTCAGAGATGTCAGAGAACTAGCTGGTGTTTATCCAAAAGGACTTCTGATTAACCAGACAGATGAGTTTCATCCCTTTTGTTTAAAATCCAGAACCTACCCAGAGCTTGAACTGGAAATGAGGTTCCTTGCAGTTTCCAAAATTCAATTCGACAAATATCAGAGACCGTGATGGACTGCCTTTGAAGTCCGCAGCTTCTTCAATGGAGAGGGCTCACTCAGAGCCTGAAAGCTTTCTACACGTGGGGAGAAAGAGAGCAACAATCATATCTGTTGATAGGAAGCATTGTGTCTGCTTTTTGTTTATCCACCAGAGCTACTAAAGAGTGTTTCTCTGGAAACTCTTCAGGTAGAGATTTGAAATGTGAACCAAGATTTCACTGTGTCAATAAGTACCAGGCAGGGAGGAAAGGTCTGCTAAAGGTTATTCTGTCACCTTATCTACAGATGGGGACATTCCTGCTATTTACTGAATCATCACTTCTCTGGGCACTAGAACTTCTGCCCTGTTCCTCACCCTTCCCCAGCCCAAATCTAAGTGGCTTCTCACTTGTCTCTGAATCAGGTAAGCCTTGGAGTTCTAACAAGGCAGTACAGTCCCAGGTCCTATGAAGTGAGATAGCAAATCAAAATAAGAATGTCATGAGCACTTCGATGTTGAAAACTTCAGCTAAAGAAGAACGCACAACCTGAAAGTTGTGAGTTAAGTTTTATTCGGTGACCTTACTGAGCACTCAGTCCAGACTTCAACCTCTCAGTGACTGGCACATAGTAAGTGCTCAGTAATTTTCCTGGAATGAAAAAGAGTGAGAGTAGTGTGTGACAGGTGACAAGTAGGTTGTACAGAAAACAAGGTAAGAAGAGTGACTGAAGAGTTTGAGAGAAGGAGGAGATCATAGTGGGCCGGAGCATCCAACAACATCCTCATTTTACGTGAGAGAAAACTGAGGCACAGCGAGGTTAAGTATGTTGCCCAAGGTCACACAGCTAGTAAGTAGTAGAGGTAAGATTTGAATCAAGTTGTCAGACCCCAGGCTCTACCTGTATAAACCTTTTGTATTTTAACTGTTGTGTATTTAATTTACGGAATATAAAAATACAAATATGAACCAGTGATTTCATGGATATTCTTGTTTAAAATGAGGATGAGAAAGCAATGAGTCCATTTGAAGAAAATAACAGAAGGAGAGTGGTTGTCTGAAAGGACAAAAATCAGGAAGGTGGAATGCTAATGACTGATTAATGATTATTTTTATAAAACACATAATTAACTATGATAAAATGTAACAGGCCTGTAGTTTACATACCTGCACAGGTAGTTGATGAGGTGTGTGCTCTATCTTCAGGTTGACTTGACTCAGTGAAAATGTATGGACTGGTTAAACTTTGTTACTGTAACCTTAGGACCTCTCATTCCACTGTCAGAAAATTCCTTTACACTTTGGACCTTGGCCTTAAACACGTTCACCTTTTCCTCCCCTTTCATTTCTCTGCACTACCGAACACCTACCTTTCTCTTTAACCTAGCTTTTCACCCTCTCAGGTAAAGTTTGCTTCCTAGTTTCTCCTATATCTCAGCCAAGAAAGCGTACATTCTCATTACCCTCCACTCCACCGTCGCTTCTGGATCATCTCTGCGTAACTTTCTACTTTTAAACTTAACAGTCTCTCCTCTCTTGGAACTCATGTCAGATTATAACTTTCTCTCCATCTTTGCCATGCTGTCCACCAACTTTCAAGTTACCTTTCCACACTCTGAAGACTCTGACCCCAACAATATTTGAGTGTGACTACCCTTCTTGAAAAATATCTTCATCTTTTCTTTGCTGACTTTGTGTTTCTCCACTGAAAAGGAGAGATTTCTTCAAGGTCCCCCTCTTTCTCCTTTCTCCTCTCTCCCTGGTGACCTTCATGTCTTCAACCATTACTTCTTGTCAAATGTCTCTCAAATCCACATCTCTTGCTCAAACCTCCTCCGAGCTACAGGCTGGAATTTCCAAATGTCTCTTTGCAGTATCTCCAAAATATCCTGTCAGCTCAAACCGTATATGAAAAAAAAAAAAAAAAAAAAGAATGAGCTCACTCTCTTCCTTCTAATCCTGGCTTTCCCTCTGTGCCCCTTGTCCCAGTGAATGGTAGTGGTATAGAAGAGAATAAATCCTCTCTTTCATCATCCCCCAACATACCTTTGGTCACTATGCCTCTTCAGTGGATCATCGTCTTTCTGTTCCTACAGTTGCTCAACCAGACTATCCTATGTGCCTTGCTTCTCAGGTCATACTGCACCAGTTAACAGAACAGACTACTAGACTAACGCTAGAACACGGCATACTCTCTCTCAGGTCTCTTCCAAGTGTCAATTTTGTCTATAGCACGGAGTTAAAATGTTTTGATTTGAAAGCCAACAATCTCTCCCAACCTATTTGTCCCCTCCTCTCTTTCTGTATACACCCTATTGTAACCAACCCAGAGTTCCTGATGTCACCTGAAGAAACTATTCATTCTTCAAGAAGTGCAAGAAGTATTTATTAAGTACTTGGCATTAGCCCACCTCTGTCCTAAGTGTTGGCAATATAATGGTGAACGTGACCTCTGCGTTTAGATTTAGATGATACAAGCAATGAAAATACACCGATCTAGGAAGATAGCTGGGTACTACGGGCATTCATCTAGAGGCTCCTGACTACACCGGGGCAAGATCTGGGGAGTAGGAAGATACGGAAGACTTCCTGAGCTGAGACCTGAAAGGTAAATAAGAATTATTCAGATATAATATGGGAAAGGAGTGTCTACTACAGGAGAAGAAAATGTATGCATAAAGAATTGGGGCAAGCAGGATTGGCCAGAGAAAGGGAACTGAGAATAGAGATTAGAGAAGAAGAAGGAAACACAAGGTGTTGTAGAAACCAAAGGAGGAGTGAGAAGACAAGAGCAGACCACAGCATCCATGTTGCCAAGAGGTCAAATAAGATGAGGATTAAAGAGTGTCCATTGGATCTGGAATGGAGAAATCATTGATGACCTGGCCAGAAGCCCTCTGAGCAAGTGATGTAGACAAAGGCTAGAACACAGTGGAGAGAGAAATGAATTAAAAGTGAGGCATTGGAATTACAGACAAATCTGAGGAAATTCAAAAACCACTACATCTTTATGCTGTATCCTCATTTACACCACTTTCCTCCTCTCCTGCTTCTTTCCCTATTTTACCTAGACTGTCATCCCCAATTCTCTTCCTATTGGAAGCCTAGCCATTTTTTTAAAGATCAAATCAAATAAAATCTTCTTTGAAAATTTTTTCCATCTATTGTATTATTTTATTTTATTTATTTATTTTTTAAATAACAGAACATACTTTTTAAAAAAATTTTATTTATTTTTGGCTGCTTTGGGTTTTCATCGCTGCACACGAGCTTTCTCTAGTTGCAGCGAGCGGAGGCTACTCTCTGCTGTGGTGCACGGGCTTCTCATTGCGGTGGCTTTTCTTGTTGCGGAGCACAGGCTCTAGGTGCGCGGGCTTCAGTAGTTGCAGCACGTGGGCTCAGTAGTACAATCTTATTTTGAGCTTCCCTGCACTCCTGCCAGTTAAAATGGATTACTCAGTACTGGCTACATAAATCTTTGCTGAATTAGCAAACTGTTCCCATCGCACTGATCATATGGAATTTCCTTTGCATGTCTGTTATAGCACTGACTTCTTATTACCTCGTGATCTATATAGTCATACACACCTGTCTCCCTGACTATACAACTTGATGATGAACTAGCTATGTATCACTCACCATTAAACCTCTCATAGTTTCTAAGTGCGTTGGGCAGTGGCGTCATCCAAATTGAGCTCTACGGACCGTTCTCTAGCTTGCATTGATGTAAGCACATGTTACGTATGCCATGATCTTTATCCTTGGAGACAGTGGTTTTTAATGGTATCTATAATCCTAGGATTTGCTAGAGTCATCTTTAGCCTCTCAAAATCTTTCCACTATTATTCATATGCTTTACATATTCTAAATTCTATTGGATCTCTGTATGAATGAATACTCTACGAGCCAGCTTTGTGATTCAAGGGAAACAACCCACTCAACTTTCAAGCTCAGAAGACTCAAATAGCAACTCATTAATGAAATTAAGTTAATATTCACACATATCTCTCTTTCCAAAGAACAACCTAGGAAATGTTAAACCAAGCCAAAATAGAAAAATGACATTGAGCTTTTGGGTTTCTAAGGACTAAAACCAAAAGAATAAGTCATATTCTTAAATTCTAAGTACATGATGATTATGTGGATTTGATTGATTTGAAGAGGGCAAGGACCCTACAGTGTTCGATGGATTTATTATGTTGTAGACTGAAAGGCTTCCAAAACCTTTCAAAAATTTAGTAGTTGGGGAAATTAAGAGCAACTTAAAGTCTGTTAAATTCATACAATTGATAAACTCCAGTTTTAAAATATTTTAGAATTTCTATTAACATGTTACATAATTCTTCTGCAATGGAATCTGGAACTCTTGTCACCTCCTCCCTTTCAAAGCCCCAGCTTTCACCGCATTTTAAAGAAAAAGCACAGAAATAGCCAACTCATCTCTGGGTCACTCAATAGAATTGGGATTAAAGTCCAAAGCTCCATTTCTTTAGAAAACAAAATTAGGAAGCAACTATGGTTAAATGTTAATATGTGACAAAACTGGGTAGTGGGGACCCACGCAATTGTGATATTACTCTCTCTTCTTTTCTCTTGGTGTGAAATGTTTCATACCTTTAAAATGAGAGAGAAAATATCCATGTCATCCAAAATTACTGGAGAACTCAATAACAAAGAATTTCTTGTACTGATTCTTAGTTACCCAGTTTCTGTGCTTGCCCCATGAGCAGTTAGGGCAGAGCTATTTCTTCAGTTTCCAGAGGAAGAAACAGAAGTAGTTAAGAGAAACCAAATGATTTTGGAGTAAGGGTAGGTGCAAGTTCAAGTCAGAGTTAAAATTCTTGGAGTATCAAAGGACAAGGGGCTGCCTCCAAATACTGAAAGCATAATAGACATTCAATTAACGCTGACTTGATTAATTGGTTGCTTGTTTAACAGGAACGAGAGCTCAGCTCCTTGAGAAAGATGGCAGATGTCACCTTTCATTCATCACTGACCACGGCAGTGCCGGACCAGACTCAGGCAACCTTTGTGTAACTTCAGGAGTGGTGAGAGTTTAATGTGGAAGCAATCACACTCTCACGGGGCCGTGCATTTATAAGGTGACTTACCAGGGGTTATGGGTACTGTTAATAGCCTCCTTGTGGAGCAAAGTTAATAAAGCCAATGATAGGGGCTTCCCTGGTGGCGCAGTGGTTGAGAGTCCGCCTGCCGATGCAGGGGACACGGGTTCGTGCCCCGGTCCGGGAAGATCCCACATGCCGCGGAGCGGCTGCGCCCGTGAGCCATGGCCGCTGAGCCTGCGCGTCCGGAGCCTGTGCTCCGCAACGGGAGAGGCCACAACAGTGAGAGGTCCGCGTACCACAAAAGAAGTAAATAAATAAATAATAAAAATAAATCCAACGATAGGACGAACTACAGAACCTAAGGACAAGAAAGAGCAAAAATATCCCCGAGGAAATTAACATCCAATCTCCCTCATTTTGCAGCATTTCTGTTGCCGAAGAGGTGACTAGATGGTGCTGATTTGGTTGGTAGAAGAGTCCACCAAACAAGAGAGAGAATGCGTGGTGGTCCCAGTCCAGCTCTGTAAGTCGTCTCTGTACTTCAGTTTAATACAGCAGCATTTATCCAGCACGAGCTTTTACTGAGCGCCAACAGTAAGATAGTACACTGTCTTTTCTCCCTTACCTTCTCAATGTGTTATCTATCAGTCCTTCTCAATCAATCCCAATCTCTCTCTCTCTCTCACACACACACACACATTCCCAATACTGCTAGCAATTTGTTCTGCCTACAGGTAACCCATGTTCAAAGTCTATGAGGCATCACTTTAGGGGGTTGAATGAGCCAAGGAAGGCCAACCTCAACTCTAAGGAAAGATATTGGCTGAAAAAACAAACTGAGCTCTAGTCAGTTCTCACTTCCTCAAGGCTGTCTTCTTAGGATTCCTTCGCCATGCTAACTTATAACTAAGTCGCTACAATCAGCTGACCTTCCTCAGCGGCGACACGCACAACCTGGGTCCACCTTTCTAGGTGCCAGCCGTTCAGCTCACCCCCAGCGTCCTTGACTGATGCCTCCCACTTCTCTCCAACATCATCTCCCACTGCCCATGAAACCCTACCTCAAACAGGCAAGGCCAGGCTCATCTTGGACGTCTTCTTTCTCACATGCATCTCGGTTCACGTTCTCCTGGGAAATCTCCCTGTATCCACCCCACACAACAAATCCTCCCAGTCCTTACATCTCCACTGCAGGCACAACCTCTAGAAAACTTCCCTGGACCTATCAGCTCCTCGGCTGAAAGGAGGACCCTTGTGGCACTGACAGCCTCTCCCCTCTCTGGGTAGTTACTTCATAAGCCTCTCGGCAGGACTGGTCACCTGTCTCCCTTAAGCAGATTGAAATCTTCCTTCAAGCTGAAACCCTGGCTTGCCCCAGTCTGGAACAGCATGGTAGGCCATGCCAGAGTCACCAGTACTCGACTTACCCATCCCCTGTGACTATTGCTGCTGTGGGATGAGAATAGCAGAGAAGAGGGTCTGACAATTCAAGAATATGGGGCAGATCCGAGGATCCAGAGATGCTATGACTTAGGGACCACATGAGTCCATGGTACATATAGAATTTCCCTTAGCTTTGTCTTAACCGAGGGCCATCACACGGTGCGGGAGGATTCTAGTGACAAGGGCACAGGTTCACTGAAGCTTCTCGGGAGAAGTGTAATTCAAATGCATCCTCTTAGAGAGAGAGCGGTCAGAGTCACGAGAAGCAAAGATGTGCGTGCATCTATGTGCGTGAGCACGTGTGTGACTGCTGTTTGCGGGAGTGGTTCTTACATGGAGGTGGCATTCATGTGCCCTCTCTGGGCAGCCACAGCCCTGGTTGGAGCCAGGATTCCACCCCGGCCAGGGCTGAGGATGGGAAGGTCCTCAGGGAATCCTGAAGGCTGCAGCTGGAAAGGACTTAGCAAGAAACCCAGGCCCCGCCATTGCACAATGGAGAGGTAGGTCCTGGAGACGATGGTGAGCTTGGACCAGACTCTGGGTGAGCGAGAATGTCAGCTCAAGACTCTGTTCCTGACCTGGGTGGGGTGGCGCACAAATGCTCTCCGGGAGCCTTCTCTGTCACCTATAAAACACCGCCAGTGACCGAGAGGAGGAGTCACGAGGCTCGTGCTCTCACTAAGTCACCCTCCCAGGCTGGGCCGTATACTGTGTCTTTCCAAACCTTGCCCCTGGGACTGGCAGCGGAATTTCTCCTCCACAGCTCCATGAGAAGGAGCCAGAGAAAGTTAGAGAAGGTTTCAAGAAGGGCAATGAATGAACAGGTGGGAGAAAGGGCTGCACAGAGGAGAGGGGATATAAGATGAGCCAAAGGGAAGTCAGCCCTGGACACATGACGGCAAAGACCAAGTTGAGCAATGCTTTTGTCCTCTCTGCAGGGGAAGAGAGCCAGACCAGGCAAGTTCTGGGAGTTGCCTCTGAACACCCCGGCCTGCTGAGTCCTTTGGTTTCCATGACCTGGAAATGGTGGGTGAGAGGGGATGGCATGGAGGCAAAGCTGGCGGTGGGATGAGTCCCAGACGCACACAGTCAGGGTCCCCGAGTGAGTCCATCCTTCCTAAGCAGGCTGCCGTCACTGTGTCTGAGGGACCAACACTGGGCCAGACCTCAGAATAGGATACCTCCTTCAGGACTTCTCGTCAACCTTTGTTCTGAACTTGCCTAAGACCAAGACGTCCTATGCCTCAGCCGGCCTAATCCTCCTTAAAAATGCTTTCATCTCACTGCTCCCAGGATCAGACCACTCTCCTGGCTCCAGAGTGCATCCTGCTTCAAGTCTCAACTTCTCTGCCCCCTTCCAGGTGCCCCTAGTTCAGCCCTGCCTCCTTCCCCATCCTCAGATCCCTCCCCTCGCTGCCCACTCACTCTGTCCGCTCATTCCTAACTCCCTTGCCTTTCTCTCACCTCTCTTATGCAGGAAATCCTGTCTTCTCCCTCTGCCTAAAAATAATCTGCTTATCCATTCAAGCGTGGCTTGGGCTGACTTCTCCCATGAATCCTGCTTCTTTACGAATTCACACGGATCTCTCCCTTCTCAAAATGTCATTGTAACAATCCGGAGCACACCCGGGAATGTAGACTCTGAGCTCTGGGGAAAGAGAGCTCCCAGGCAGCAAGATGAAGAGTCAATGGTCTGACTCCCAAGTCTGCTGGGCAGGTTCACACAGGGCATCTGATAGTCCGTATGACATCTCTGTGCCCATTAGAAAGAGATGTCCCCACCTGCACAGCGATACACAGCAGCCCTGGTGCCAATCCCTCGCCTGCGGCCCACTAGCTGTGTGCCCTGAGGTAAGTCCTTAATTTCTATTAGCCTCAGTTCCTCATCTGTAAAATGGAGGTAATAGTGCCTACCCCACTGGGTTATTCTAAGAGTTAAGATGAAAGCTGATATAAAGTGCTCAGCCTTTGAATCCATGGAGCAGTCACTAAACAAATGCTAATTAGGATGGAAAGGTGGTGATGTGGACAAATCATTTTTATGGTGGTTGTTTTTATTAGGTTGACTGTATCTGTAATGCACCTGTGGAAATATATTTGGAAATGTTCACTTCGTAGCCCTTGAGCTGTTTAATCGTGTAGCTGAGGCTTTGCGTTAAGATTTGTAAAACTCAAAATGAAATCAATTGACCACTGAATTGGAGTGTGAAGATAATCATTGCCATGGAATTATCTATTCCTTCGTCACTTCCCCAATTTTCTTGGCAGTTGAAAATTCCACACTTTACACTTGAGTTGTTGCGCTTGACTGCTTTTAGAGCTCAGGGGCTGGAGGGTTGTTTTTAAGTTTCATGGGTCATGAATTTGAATTGCAGTGAAGTATGCACTAGAGCACTTTGGAGTGAGAAGTGTGATTAAATGACCTCTAAGGTTCCTTCCATTTACATATCTAGTTCCTGGACCATAGAGATCTGGAGCTACTAAATTTAACTATCTATAACTAGATCTACATCTATATCTATATATTAGTATTATCACTTTTAATGTTCTATAAAAAGGGAAAGGCTATTTTCTACCTGAGCCCTAGTGTGATCAAGAAGAGACCGTGTACCATGGGACAAGCTGCTTTCTGATGGAGCCCTCCCCTCCAGGGGTCGGGGGCAGAGCCAGAAGTGGGCTGGAGTTAGAATTAAACTAAATTTCGGAAAGATGACTCAACGACAAGTTTGGATGGTAGAGGTAAGAGTTTGACCACGTTGAGATCTAGTGTCATATTTTATGATATTTACATTCAGGGACCACAAAGAATCTTGTTCCAGGACAATTCCAGGTCCCCTGCATCCAGAAGTGACTTCATTTCCACTCACTTGCTCCCCCTTGGAATCAGGCGCTCACTCACCTGTCTTCCTCAATTCCCATTATGCCTGCTTGTCTTGTCTTGCTTGATTGCCGTCCACTCACCTCTCACCCTCATCTATAAAGGCAATTGTTGCCCCCAACTCCAGGGATAAGATCTGATCTTAGGGGAGGAAGGGCTCTTTGGGGGAGAACTTGGAGCCTAAAATCCCTGTCTTTAAATCCTCCACTCTCAAACCATCATGAGTGGGTTTCCGCCCCTATTTCCATCTTTGAGGGGCTGCTTGCCGAACCCATGCTTCTGGCCGTCTGAGTACTAACATCCTACTCTCTGGGCTTTGGCTCATCTCCCACCCTACTCCTGCTTGGGGCCACCACTGATTTTAAACTGGGAGGCCTTGAAAATTGTCCTTGTGACCTACGAGTTCTAGATCCCTGGGACACACACCCTCTGGAACCCTCCTCCATCTGTCTCCCACCTGGGCTCCCATGTGGGTCTTCAGGTTCTGTCTTGACCCAAGCTAAGCTCATAATCCATAATCCATAATTCCCTAGTCTGTCCCTGCCCCTGCCAGGCCTATGACCCTGGACTTGGTTTCAGGCCAAGGAGAAAGTGAAGGTGAAATCTCTGGCTCTGCCAAAGCCTTGCCTCAGTTATCAGCTCCACACGATCACTTTCTAATTGCTTTTCCCTGTATCAATTTTCTTTATGTCCAAATGCTGGTCTCTGACCCAGAGCCTGACCTGACGATCATGGTAACAGTGTCTGTCTTATGCTTCTTGCTTCCTTGGAACTCTCAGGGCCTCTTTAGCCACTGGGATATTACCTTCCTCTGATAGATGGCTCAGATGTGCTCAAACCTCCCTAGTCTTAACCAACAGCAGCTGTGGGCTAAGGACTTCTGACCCTAAATCCAGTGTTCTTTCTAGGATGCCACAATGTTATGATTTATACCAGTGCCCTAACTTCCCACCTGAAAAACCACAGGCTCCCTGGATGATGTCCAATGTTCCCTACAAAGGTAAGGGCTACAATTCTGCTAAACAAAAGATCACACTTACTTTTCTCAAGTCAAAGGTCAAGATAGGACCTTGCTGCATCTACAGGACTGTACGATGAGATGGAAGCCCCAGTGGCCCAGGTGTTGCAAGTCTGAGATTCTATGATATAGTCAGTGCAGGTTTATGACTCATGACACCTTATTTCATTTCTTTGAAATTGGCAAACCTTCAATCAAATATACAGATAGAAACATAAATCAGGATAACATCACTTCCCAAGTGTTCTTGTTTAATCATATGTTCCTAACATCACTTCCCAAATATTCTTGATTAATCATACCTTATATATTATGCTCAAAGCCACGAAGAACCGATTGGTTGCAGGTGGGTTCTTCAGTGTAATTAAGCCATAAGATGTTGCCCCAACTGTGCTTGGTAGTGTATCAATTCCTAGCAGTTACATAGCATTTTTAGAATTTAATTAATTACTTACTTAATTTGTCTGCACTGGGTCTTTGTTGCTGCACTGGGCTTTTCTCTAGTTGAGGCAAGCGGGGGCTACTTTTTGCTGCGGTGAACAGGCTTCTCATTGCGGTGGCTTCTCTTGTTGCGGAGCACGGGCTCTAGACGCGTGGGCTCCAGAGCGCAGGCTCAGTAGGTGTGGCGCACGGACTTAGTTGTTCCGCGGCATGTGGTATCTTCCCGGACCAGGGCTCAAACCCGTGTCCCCTGCATTGGCAGGCGGATTCTGAACCACTGCACCACCAAGGAAGCCCGCTAACAGTTACATAACATTTTACAGCAGGGTTATGTGTCCTAAAGCAAGTCTGCAGGGTTGAGCGGGACTGGCTATAGCAAAATCACAGTTGCAGAACCCCAGGTTACCTCCCTGTAAGATTTATCCATCAGATCTGGGGTGAGGCTCCAGAAGCACTCTGTTCACGAGCTCTTAAATCAGCAGTTGTGCAAGCTGTCTACACACTGGCATCTCCTGGGGAGCTTTAAAAAATGCTCATGTCGGGGTCCCATCATCCCTGAGAGGCTGGCATAATTGGTCTGGAGTTGAGCTTGGGCACTGGATTTCTCAAAGCTCCTCTGGCTGATTCCAGTAGATTCTGACCAGGATTGGATTGCCTGATGGTGGAAATCTCTTTAGATCATCCGAGATTTTTTCCTTCTCTCCTGTGGAATTGGTGTAAGCTTCTCCCATATCAGTGCTACTCTTTGTAAGTCTCTTTGAAACCGAAGCTTCATCTCAGGCTCCTCAGTGCGATCTGGGGGCCAGCAGCATCCATGCCACCCAGGCACCCCCTCTCCCCGGCCAACAACTGAAAAAGAATCTGTGCTGTAACAAGATCCCCAAGTGCTTCATGGCTTATTAAAGTTTAAGAAGCACAGCAAAGTGGCCTCAAACTATGCATTTCTAAAAGCTCCCAGATGTAGTTCGGCTGGTCCCCAGTCCACAGTGGCAAGGATCTAAAGCACTTTTCTCCATGTGACCCAATGAGGGTTTCCAGAAGAACTGTGTGGGAAGCTCGATCTCCACGTCACTACAAATCTCCTGAATCGAACTTTCCGGGAATCTGCCTACTTAGCAGCCTGCTGATTCCCAGACGATGCTTACTTACGTGAAAAGTTCAGAAGCACGGAAGCACGTCCAAGTTCTCCTCAGAGGAGGAATCATCCTCTCTGAAAACCAGCCTCACCTAGTTGTGTCAAACCTCCTCTGCATTTAGCCTAAGTTGGCCTAGAGAAGACAGTATGACTCTCTAAAGAAAAACAGTGTCTTGCTTAGCCTCTCAAATCACTGAAGGTAGCCTTTGCCCTGCCTCCATGGGTCTTCCTCATCAAGTGTAGATTTCCCAGCCATTGCTCCCGATTCTGTTTCTTACTCTTCCCCCCCAAACCCCACAGTGGAGACCTTCCAGTTCAGCAGATCCCCCAAGGCAGGGCAGCTCCAATCCGAGAAAACCTCCAAAGTGATCAAGATACTATACAAATGAGATTATCATCAGCTCCAATCAGAACATTCTATTTTTATTTTATTTTATTTTTTTTGAGGTACGCGGGCCTCTCACCGCTGTGGCCTCTTGCGCTGCGGAACACAGGCTCCGGACGCGCAGGCTCAGTGGCCATGGCTCACGGGCCCAGCCTCTCCGCGGCATGTGGGATCTTCCCGGACCGGGGCACGAACCCGTGTCCCCTGCATTGGCAGGCGGACTCCCAACCACTGCGCCACCAGGGAAGCCCAGAACATTCTATTTTTTAATACTGCAGTTAAAGGTTGCCTTTTTTTTTTTTTTTTAAGAAAAGCTATATATCATGTTAATTCAATATTCAGCTTCTGTTTAACCACAACTCCTATGTCCCTTTCCCCTGGATCATCAAGAGATGCCACCCCTTCCCTATATTTCCACAATTATTTATTGAACTTAAGTATAGGGCTTTCCTTATAACCCAGATAAATTGTATCACCATGATCTCTGTGTCCACTGCTTCAGCCTGACAAAAGAGTTCTGGATAAACAGTCCTGAATAAACTGTCTTGGGTTCAGATTCAAGTCTGATCTCTACAACTCTGCTGTTGGCCCTTAAGCAAGTTCCTTAGCCTTTAAAATAAGCCTATTTTTCATCTATAAAATGGGCACAAATTATAGTCCCTGTCTTACAGGATAGTTGTGTATCATAATATGAAAAGTACTTTGTAAAGTATAAAGCTGTGTAAAAGATTAATAAAAGCATCTCCAAGCTATGAATAATTTACAAATTACCGTTAACGCTGATTCATTCATTTATGATGTTCTCAACCCCATATAAAATAAGTGGCAGTCCTGAAATCCTCTGAAAAACAAAAAAATCTGTCTCCTCCACTACCATCCAGGACCCATTCCGGTTTGTTTTCCTTTTGTGAAGAGTTTCTATCTTCTGGTGACAAAGAGGAAAGGAAACTTGGCCCGAGAACCATGAAAACAAATCCCAGGATGGAGCTCTAGAAACCAGTCACATGGAAGTGGACAAAACCAGAAAACCCCTTTCATGTCACTGAGATGGGTGTCAAAGTGTTCAGACAGGGTATCTACTTCCCATTTCTCACTGAAAGAGGAACTCAAAGTTGCTGAACCCTCAAAGGGTTCTGGCTGTGGGAATTCTGTAGAGCCAGGGTTCCCAAACTAAGGGAGATAAGCAATGAAATATAAAATATAACATAATAGATAAAATATAATGTAATATATCCCACCAATATAAGATGCTACCCTGCCATACTGCCAAGAAAGCCCCCTGAAGTTAATCAGGGGCAATAAGGTTTCATATAGAAGCCTATGAACTTGTGTAGACAGGCCCATGAACTTATATAGACCCGCCCATGAGTATTAATTTCCAAGATGGAACTGAGTTAAGAAGAATATAATCCAAAGCCTAGTCAGCATTTATACCTCTCCACCTCCAAATCCTCATTTCTTAAAGCAGAGACAATCTCAAAAGCAGGAGCCTCAGATTTACCCCCAATAAACTAGGAAATGCTTGTTCATCCTCAATGCTTGGAAGTCCTTCTCTATGAATCTCTAGGTGCTTTTCCAAACACAAACCTTTGCTAGGTTTTTAGAATACACTTTTCCAAGAGACTAATCAAAGAATTATAACATGAGCACACGAACAAGGCAAGGATTAAATACACTCAACTACTCAAGTAACAAACACCTAATATTTATTAATAAATTAGTACATTTGAAGGCAGTTTTCTGATATCAGTCCCTCACCACTACCCACAAACCCCACCCACACAAAGGGAGTCCACACCACCTTTGCATTAGAATTCAGCAACTAAGCATCAAAGAGCACGTTTATAAATGGGAGCAGAGTTGCAAATATATCAGACAAGAGTTCTTAAAGCTGCAGCCATTTTTAACTAAAGTGATTGAATGAAGGAAACCCACCAAGACCGAGGCCTCGAGGGCAGACCAGACCTATCGACTATGTGTGTATAAAAAACAAGACATCTTGTAAAGCAAAGCTGGACAAATTCCCTTTGGAAAAGGTGTCATTTGTCACCAGCACTTCAATTGTGACTTTCCAAAGTACAGCAATACGTTCCAGAACAGCTCAATCTCTAAAAGTTGAAGTCCAAGTTCCTTGGTGGCCCAGTTGTCAAGCCA
Source organism: Neophocaena asiaeorientalis asiaeorientalis (assembly GCF_003031525.2). Lineage (NCBI taxonomy): Eukaryota > Metazoa > Chordata > Mammalia > Artiodactyla > Phocoenidae > Neophocaena > Neophocaena asiaeorientalis. The sequence goes on from NW_020175393.1 coordinate 13,022,149, forward strand.
CTCAAATAGCAAGTCATGATGGCTTGTGAGGATTTCATGTCTCCAGCCCAGAGCAGAATAGCGTAAGGGGAGCACACGTAATCAAGCATTCAACACGGTGTCCAGGTGAAAACCATACAATCAGCAACAGTGTGGTCAAGTTTCAGCCATAAATATGAACTACCCAACAAGGCATGTTAAAAAGATACTTCAAGATCTAATTGCATTACAGTAACTCAATGGGGTCTTACGTTTCTTGAACCCTTAAGAAAATTCATAAATGGCAAATAATAAAATAGTAATAATAATAATAAAGCAGATGTGAATGTTGAGACATGAAGACAGCTTATAGCATTCACAAGATGCTATGACACTTTTAAGAAGTTAAGAGCCTCATAATCCAGTGTGTGGGAAAAGCCACACTGTATCTGTGATACATTAGGGGAATTTAAAGTGCACAGAACAATTTTGAGAATACATACGAAGGCAAGACAGAGAAAATATGGAACCTAAAAAAACTTCAGTGGTGGATATTCTGAAACAGTTGAAAAGGCTTATATGCTAACTTCCCAGGAGGGTTTTTAAAAAGAAAGAATGAACTCAAAACACTGGCCATATACTCTGTTAAACACACACACACACACACACCAAAAAACAAAAATTAAAAAAAAAAAAAAAAAAAAAAAAACGCCACCCTGCCACTAAATTGAGTAATTTCCAGAGTGCAGTATTCCTCGTGTTCTACAACAGGTCGGGGAGATGGCTATAAACAGAGTCCAGGAGGGTCTGGCTGGCTTCCTGGCTCTTGACTCCAATGATCTCAAACAGCCGGTCCAGCTTGTCCTCGGCCTGAGGAATCTCTTCAATCACCCGCAGCTCCTCGGGATTCAGGATGTGGAGCATGTCATCAAAAATAGGCTGCAAGTCGCAGGGGTCCAGGCGCACCTGTCGCAGCACTGTGTCCTTCTTTTCTGCAGGGAGGAGAGGAGAGGGGACAGCTGTAACGGGACTGTATTGGGGGACGGAGGAGAGCTAAGGTGACAGCGACCGTCTCCCCAGGCTGTCCCCATCCCACCCTGCAAGGTGAGGGAGTGAAGCTCAGGCACATTTTTAAACACCACAGTGGTTTTTACTGACGTTGCACGTAAGATAACAAACAAGATGTGTCTAACAGAGATCAGACAAGGATCTGCTTATCTGCTTGGATGCGTTGTTGATGGAACATGACATTTGCCTAGACTCAAATGACGTCTCCGAAATTCTCCTAAAACTCAGGAGAATGCTGAAATACTTAAAGAAACTTTAAAAAAAACAAAAACAAAACGTCACTACTTTCCCCATCTGTAACATGTTAGTAAGCAAAGATATGAGCCCAGCCTTTCCCCTCAAACATTCCAAGTCAATAATCGGCTATTCTGACTTCCTAATTACATTGTCATATTTTAAAATTAAACTGCTTAGAGTAAAAGCACATAAATAAGAAAATATTGCTTCTTGGGTCATATCTTACAATGGAGTGAGGAACTATAACTTCTACTACCATTTATAAAATGTATTCTCTAAAATATAATATGTAACATAAATTATAAACTAAAATATAAATCTTTATATAAGTATAGAGATATATGAATATATAAAGTATAAAATATAAATATGTGAAATAGAATTATTTTATAAATATACAAAAAACAACATAAAATATACCCCTTTCGGTAAAATATAACCGGTGTTACCCAAACTAGGAAATTTCTAACAAAAACCTGTCATCAGTATAGTGTACATGCTAATTCCCTACCCTGCTATTCAAAACTGCAAGTGGCAAATTATTTACCGAAAGTACCAACCCATGATGTTTAAAACATTGTTATTTGCAACCAAGCTTAACAGAGCGAAATTTAATTTCAGTCACTAAAACCTCTACTCCAGACTCTCAAGATAAGTTATACTTTAAATCCCTGGATTCTGCAAGCCTAGTAAATAATTTGTACACACACACAAAAAACCCTGCCAGACTACACGTTATCGGACCTTCCCCGAAACACACACTCGATAGCACCATGAGGATCGAGGGTGACCGATACTCCTGGACGCAGGCTCCCGGCCGGACAGTCGGGGCTATAAAGATTTTCTAGGCAGGTCCAGACTGGCTAATGACGTCGTTTCGCGCAGACCAGCCTCACCTCGGAGTCCAGGGAAGGTCATTTAGATGACCCAGCCCCTACTGGAATGGGGAACTGATGGAGGGAGAGATGCCACGGGCTCTTTGAGGGGAGGCTGAAGAATGAATGTGGGTCTGAGCCATCCGTACCTTTGGTTATAAAGGATCCGGTCCTGCTCAGCGCCGAGGAGCCGCTGGACGTGGAGTCACAGCGAAGGAGGGGCTCGGACTCGTCCACGAAGAAGCCCTTGTTCTTATCCAGCGGGGAGGGCTCCACCGTCAGAAGCGTGGAATTCTCAAGTTTCGGGTTGGGGTTGGCGACCGGGCTCGTGCTAAGCGGACTGGGGCTCCTCGGGAGAGCCAGCTTGTCAGTTTCCAGCTGTGGAAAGAAACAATTTTGAATTATATACTTCAAAAATTATAGAAACTGGGGCTTCCCTGGTGGCGCAGTGGTTAAGAATCCGCCTGCCAATGCAGGGGACACGGGTTCGAGCCCTGGTCCGGGAAGATCCCACATGCCGCGGAGCAACTAAGCCCGTGTGAAAAGCATCTGAAAAAGAATATACACATATGTGAATAACTGTATAACTTTGGTGTACATCAGAAACTAACACAAGATTCTAAATCAACTATACTTCAATTTTTAAAATAAAAGAAATAATTTTTAAATTAAAAAAATGATAGAAAAAAAATGAAATTTAAAGCCCTTCTTGGGGCTTCCCTGGTGGCGCAGTGGTTGAGAGTCCGCCTGCCGATGCAGGGGACACGGGTTCGTGCCCCGGGCCGGGAAGATCCCACATGCCGTGGAGCGGCTGGGCCCGTGAGCCATGGCCGCTGAGCCTGCGCGTCCGGAGCCTGTGCTCCGCAACAGGAGAGGCCACAGCAGTGAGAGGCCTGCGTACTGCAAAAAAAAAAAAAAGCCCTTCTTGGATGCTTTTTTTGGGTTCCATTTAGTATTTTGTGGATAAATTCTCCCATTTTGACAGTCCATAACTTACATTATTGCTAGATACACACACACACACCCCCTTCAAAATGCACAAGAGGATATGTATGAACGTTAAAAATTAGGAAGCATATGCACCAAGCTGTTACCTCACAGGAGTGAAACTGGGCAAGAAAGTGAGGAGGAAGATGTCCAACAAAAATATAATTTTGTACCTGCTGGAAATGGTCTTAGATATTATCCAGCATATTCCCCTCTGTTTCGGGATGAATTACGTGCACCCAAAATTCGTATGTTGAACTCATAACTCCTTGTACCTCAGAACATGACTATATTTGGAGATAGGGCCTTTAAAGATGTAATTAAGGTACACCTGGGCCCTCATCCAATATGACTGATGTCCTTATAAGAATAGATTAGGACACAGACACACAGAGGGGAAGCCATGTTGAAGACACAGGGAGAAGATGGCCATCTTCGACATGCCCAGGAGAATCAACCCTGCTGACACCTTTACCTCAAACTTCTAGTCTCCAGAATTGTGAGAAAACACACTTCTGATGTTTAAGCTTCCCAGTCTGTAGTAGTTTATTATGGCAGCCCTTGCAAACAAATACACCCTCTCTTTACAAGTAAGGAAACAGGCCCAGAGAAGGTAAGTGACTGTCTTTAGGGCACCCAGCCAGGAAGTGGTAGAACTAAAACTCAACCCTCCGTTTCCTGATTCCCATTTCAAACTAGCTCAGGAAGTAAATAAAACTGCTTGAAAAAAATGAGAACAGGAGAACACCAGAGCAAAAGCGGCTGGAAGGAGAGAGGGAGAACCACCCCGCTGGAGCCAATGGATAGGCTCTTCAGGATGTAGGGGAGACCGTGAAGCTTGCATTCCAGGGCAGGGATCAGAGAGAAGATAACAAGAAAGCAAGCAAACAAGATGGGTTCAGATGGAGACAGTGAGCATCATGGCCGCTCTGGCTGGTGCATGGAGGCTGGATTTTAGGGAGGTAAGAATCAACACAGGAAGACTAGTTAGGATGCTGCTACAGTGAGCGGGCAGGTGACGTGTAATCATGGCTTGTACCAGGGTGCACAGTGGAGATGAGCGTAAGTGATGAGTGGTATCACCCCGTTTTGCAGGTGAAATGACTACGGCCCAGAGACGGCACACAAACCCGGGGAGAAAGTCAGTGCTCAACTCAGGCCAGCTGGACATCTCTAGTTGCCCCTGTCATTTGACACCATACCCTAGAAATCTGGCAGACACTGGTGGCATCTCCTAGTCGGTTGACTTATATTTTTATTGGTTCTTCTGGCACAGAGGGAAATCTGGGAGTCAGGTGGCCAGATGACACGGGGCAGGGTGCAGACAGTGATGTGCACTCTTCCCGGAGCTGTTAATCACCGCTCATTAGAAACCTCATGACTAGACTCCCACTTGTCAAGAGAAACATTTTCCAGTTCCTCAATCAGGAAGACATTGCCCCTTGTTTCAAAGGATGACGTTCACCAGTTGTAAAACGCACAAAGCAAAGCACAACTGCCTCTTTTACAAGCTTTACAGCCTGAGAAATTCTTGCAACTGTGCAGATTCTGAAGGCCTCTGACACGGCACATCTAATGTTCCAACAGCATTTTTCCCTTGTACAACCATCCGCATCCTACTTCTGCTTCCAGTGCAATCTTAAGGCTTGGATATCACGCATTCCCACCAGTCCTGTTCTGATCCACAGACAAGTGTTATGGATACGTTTTTAAGATTTGAATTCATTAGGCCCTGGCATGCATGTGCCCCTCCTCCCTGAAAATGCACGTGGCCATTCATGCCAAAACATGTTTTTTATTCACTCAATTAGACAAAGAACACTTGTCTACGCTCTGGTTCTCAGGGACAGTACATTGGATGACCCGGCCAGTCAATATAGCGCACTGTTCTTGCTTAAAAAAAGAAATTCCTGCCCACAAATCACATGCCTAAGAAATCCACCCACCTATTTCCTGAACTCAGTCCAAAACTTTCAATATTTAATATTCCCCCCAATTTTGCCAAAGGATATTATCAGTGGAAATTAAGTACATGACTTCTAACATAATTTGGAAGGCAGAATGCTGAATTGATGCTGTCCGATCATTAACAGTGAGTCAAGTGAATGGGAAAATGCCGCTAGGAATGGTTTTAGAAGTTCCACAATGGAGCTCACACCACAGCTAAAGCCAGAGACCATTTGACAAGCATCTTTCTAGAAAATCTATTCCTCTACCAAGTAAAGATATCTGTCACTATGTACAGGATACACAGTAGCTGGTTGCATTGCAGATTTCTCTAAAGTTACTTGCATTTTTTTCCTAGCAGGAAAAAAAAAATTTGCCCCTAGAAACTTACTTCTTTCCTCCCTTTACCGTACTATTGACAATATCCATCAAAATTGTTTTGCAGGGCTTCCCTGGTGGCGCAGTGGTTGAGAGTCCGCCTGCCAATGCAGGGGACACGGGTTCGTGCCCCGGTCCGGGAAGATCCCACATGCCGCGGAGTGGCTGGGCCCGTGAGCCATGGCCGCTGAGCCTGCGCGACCAGAGCCCGTGCTCCGCAACGGGAGAGGCCACAAGAGTGAGAGGCCCGCGTACCGCCAAAAAAAAAAAAAAAAAAAATTTTTTTGCAGCATCCCTCC
>NW_020175393.1:13027918-13040964 GCF_003031525.2 Neophocaena asiaeorientalis asiaeorientalis
AAAAAAAAAAAAAAAAAATTGTTTTGCAGCAACTCACGCACTGTGTTACCTGTGACTTCTCTAATAAGAAACTGAAGCCTCAGGATGTGTGGAATAAATTAATTCTTTATTTTCTTAGGTCAGAAAGTTCATGGTTCAGTATTGAGTTTAGAGCAAATAAAGAGCACTTATAATAAGATTCAGATGCTAAAAGAGAAGACAAACGCTCTAAACAAGAAAGCTAGATGTCCACAGAAGCGGGTTGTATTCTCTTGGAAAAGATTTGAACATAAACTTATCAAAATAGTCACAAAAGAGATTTGCTCAGGAGCAAATGAATTTATTCCTTTTTCGCCTTTAAGCTTCCCAAATTCTCTACAGGGCCATATTAACTTTTATAATTAGGAAAACAATAAATGTTATTTTTAAAAGCAGTTACCACTGATAAGTATATTTTCCCTCTGTTAATTGGAAAATGTGGCCGCAACAGCTCTTATTTATATTGGTAGCCAAGGAACAGGACAGTTGGAAAATCATCTACTTGGCTGAGCTCCTCTCCTTACTTTTTTTAAGCATTCACAGGCACAAAAGGACAACACTCCTCCCAACTTACTGTGGTGAAGCAAATATTAAGACTTAAACGAAAGGCCTCTGGGAAAACTTGGCCAGTGAAGGCAATGGATCCACCGGATATTTGAAGTCCCTTTGGAGAAACTTGAAAAGTAGAGTTCTTTTTGCTCTATAGCCATGTTGTAACCATGCTAACTTAGAAGACTCATTTGAGAAATCAGGGTGAGACAGTAAGACAGACCAAAAACGGGGAGAAGGCAGGGATCCTGAGGGGAGAGCTCCCTCAGTAACCCAAATCAGTAAGAGTCTATTGTATGAACTTCAAGACAATGAAATTTATTTTGGCCAAATGAGCCCCAAATGTCCTCCTGATTAGTTTCCATACAAATACACTCTGTCCTTCCAGATACTGTATTTATTGGTCTAAACTGATAAGAAAAGAGAGATAAGTGGTTCACCTTACAGGACAGCTGAGTCATACCTAAAACTCCATTGCTGACCTGACTATTTTCCTTCCGGATTCCCAGAACCACTGAGTATGAGGAACCATCCAAAGGGATTAGGTAAACAAGCTATTGATTAAATTTCCTGGGCTTGAATGCCTCTGGGCTACAGAGGTTTGAGCAGTATCGGTGAGAACAATGATATAACTTGTCCTGGGTTGCACTGGAAAGAGCCATTTCCAGCTGTGTCCTTGCAACTGTCCACTCTTCTTCCCTCAACCAGCTCCCCAAACTGACATGCCCGCTTTGGGTGCACCATCAAATCACAACCTGAAACTGAACCTCAAAAGTACCTCTCCTCTTAACAAATATACACTACTATAGATAAAATAGGTAATCAACAAGGACCTACCATATAGCACAGGAAACTCTACTCAATATTCTGTAATAACCTATATGGGAAAAGAATCTGAAAAACAATGGATGGATGTATATGTATAACTGAATGACTTTGCTGTATACCTGAAACTAACACAACGTCATAAATCAACTCTACTCCAATATAAAATTAAAATAAAATAAAAACTCTCCTCTTTTAACATCAAACAAAATGCACTTCCCTGTTGACTGGCCCTTCCGAGGATAACACACTGTGGAAGGCTGAAATGTTTCTCCAGCCCTGGGGATGGTGATGCCATGGATGCTGAAGCCATTGTCATGGCGAGGGTGGTATATAAGTGAAACAGGAGTTTGAGACTACTTTGCTTCTCTCCTATGATGGAGCAGCATTCCCGAGCATACTCTGCAAACAGGCAGGGGTGGAAGACTCCAGCCCCAGAAGCCTTCTTTTCAGCGTGTTTCATGATCTTCATAGTCAACTCCTAAAAATCAAAATCATGACAATCCTGGAACATTGTGGCAAAGGAAGAAAGGAAATCTACCACTAACTAGCTGTGTGGTCTTAGAAAAACCCCACCCCTTTTCAGATCTGTTTCCTCATTTCTAAAAGAAAAAGGTTACTCTAGGTCATCTCTCTTCAAATTGTCTTATTGTTTGTCTCACTATGGCTCTTTCATTCTCCCCACTCCCCACCTACAGACCCCCAACTCCCATTCTCCTTCCAAGTTACTTCCACTGGTTCCTCAACTAAGGTTTACCACTGAGTTATTTTCAATTACTACCTAATTACAATCTCCCTGTGGTTGCACAATTTGTTTTCATAAAACTAATTAACAACTTTGCTGCATCAGTGATCCCCTGAAATGAAGCCTTAATTACCCAGCCCTGATGCCCCTTGCCAATCTGCTAAAATGGTTCAACTTAACCCCTTGGTTCCTGGTATCAGTCAGATTCTACAAGATCCTTTTCTCTCCCCTCTGTAGCCAGATATGTCTGATAGACTCAAGAAGAAAGCTCCTTACAATTAAAAATCACCTTCCTACTGAACTTTCCCTCCAGACTTCATCCAACACTTAGAAAGAAGGAAGAATTCTTTTTTTTTTGGCGGTACGCGGGCCTCTCACTGTTGTGGCCTCTCCCGTTGCGGAGCGCAGGCTCAGCGGCCATGACTCACGGGCCCAGCCGCTTTGCGGCATGTGGGATCTTCCCGGACCGGGGCACAGACTCGTGTCCCCTGCATCGGCAGGCGGACTCTCAACCACTGCGCCACCAGGGAAGCCCAAGAAGGAAGAATTCTTATGTTACATTTGTGAAAACTTCTGTCACTTTAATGATGGTTTTCGAAAACCCATTTGCTAAATTCAACGGAAACGAATTGCTATTCCATCTGAGTTGACCAGCTTGTTACTCAGATCCAGTAAACAATAAGGGGCTTTAAAAAATAAGCCATCGGGCTTCCCTGGTGGCGCAGTGGTTGAGAGTCCGCCTGCTGATGCAGGGGACATGGGTTCGTGCCCCGGTCCGGGAAGATCCCACGTGTCGCGGAACGGCTGGGCCCGTGAGCCATGGCCGCTGAGCCTGCGCGTCCGGAGCCTGTGCTCCGCAACGGGAGAGGCCACAACAGTGAGAGGCCCACGTACCGCAAAAAAAAAAAAAAAAAAAATAATAAGCCATCATCAGTACTCTGCTAAACAACTCAGCATGAAATATATGGAATCCATTTGATGTTAAGGTAGCGCTTATTAGCTCCATTTTACAGATGAGAAAACTGTGGCTTTAAGAGGTTTAAGTAACCTGCCCAAGATCACAGAAGCCAGGACTCAAGATCAGACATGGTCTAGTTTCCAAGTAATCGTCTTTGCTGAGTCATGTCACTTCCCTGTCTGGACCCACTGCAGTTACAGAAATTGACAAACCCTGTAAACTCAATACAAAGACATCACATGACCAGAAGGGGCTGCCCTGGCCCAGTCTACAAGGACCTGTAACTCAGTGACAGATCTTGAACCCCAGCTGGATGACTGCCCTGAGATAAAGATGAGAGATTATGTAATGAAACTTAAAAGCTTTTGCACAGCAAAGGAAACCATAAACCAGATGAAAGGACAACCCTCAGAATGGGAGAAGACATTTGAAAACGAAGCAACTGACAAAGGATTAGTCACCAAAATATACAAGCAGCTCATGCAGCTCAATATCAAAAAAACAAACAACCCAATCCAAAAATGGGTGGAAGACCTAAACAGACATTTCTAAGACATACAGATTGCCAACAAACACATGAAAAGATGCTCAACATCACTAATCATTAGAGGAATGCAAATCAAAACCACAATGAGGTATCACCTCACACCGGTCAGAATGGCCATCATCAATTAATCTACAAACAATAGATGCTGGAAAGGGTGTGGAGAAGAGGGAACACTCTTGCACTGTTGGTGGGAATGTAAATTGATACAGCCACTATGGAGAACAGTATGGAGGTTCCTTAAAAAACTGAAGATAGAACTACCATATGACCCAACAATCCCACTACTGGGCATATACCCTGAGAAAACCATAATTCAGAAAGACTCATGTACCACAGTGTTCACTGCAGCTCTATTTACAAGAGCCAGGACATGGAAGCAACCTAAATGTCCATCGACAGATGAATGGATAAAGAATATGGGGCACATATATACAATGGAATATTACTCAACCATAAAAAGCGACAAAATTGAGATATTTGTAATGAGGTAGATGGACCTAGAGTCTGTTATACAGAGTGAAGTAAGTCAGAAAGAGAAAAACAAATACCGTATGCTAACGCACATGCATAGAATCTAGAAAACGGTACTGATGAACCTAGTGTCAGGGCAGGAATAAAGACGCAGATGTAGAGAATGGAGTTGAGGACACAGGTGGGGGGAAAAGGAAGCTGGGACGAAGTGAGAAGGTAGCATTGACATATGTACATTACCAAATATAAAATGGATGGCTAGTGGGAAGCTGCTGCATAGCACAGGGAGATCAGCTCGATGCTTTGTGACCACCTAGGTGGTGGGATGGGGGGTGGGAGGGAGGCTCAAGAGGGAGGGGATATGGGGATATATGTACACGTAGAGATGATTCACTTTGTTGTACAGCAGAAACTAACACAACACTGTAAAGCAATTATACTCCAATAAAGATATTAAAATTTAAAAAATAGATAAAGATGAGAGACTATGTAAATAACCAGACACTTCAACTGTGGCCAATAACTGTTTTCTATTAGAAAATATTTCCGATCCCAACAGACCAGTGACTATTTAAAAAAACACAAATTCAATTTCCACTAAAGGTTTATCTCAAAGGAATTACAGTCACAAAAAAGACATGACTACAGCTATTTAAGGATGATGATATTATCTGAAGCTTGTTTCCCCCATTCTCCCAGCTGCCCGTGTAATCAAGATCGAATTAGATTTCATGACCTCCCATAGGTCCATGTAGGTATGTAAGATTGGGCTCTGATAAAAACGAGCACCTTCCTCCTTGCTATACAAATATCTCTTGATATCTGGATCTATGTAGTTCCTACCTTGAGAGAACAGGATTTCGGATGATAAGAAACGCTTTGTCATCCAAAGCTATGTGGTTCCAGGACTTCAGATCTACATGAGGGTTCAGATAATGATGGTTACCAGCCCTATCACAAAACATGTACCTGAATCTATTCAATTCCTAAGTTCAGATACTAAAGAATACCTGTATACGAGGATTTCTCCCTAAAAAAAATAAAACAAATACACCACCTCCAACAGAAAAGGGGGAAAATAGGTGGGTTTCTTTAAAGTTCCAGCTGCTAGGGGACAGACTTTAATTATTCTTCCGAGTGTGAATTCTTGTTCAATCCAACCCAGAGAAAGGGGTCTTAAGAAGAACAACCCAAATTTACTCAGCAAAATTTTTTGCAAACAAAAAGAAAAAACTTAAGAGGAAATTGAGAAGACGCTGATTCCTAAACCTTTAAAAGAAGGGTTATCGGGCCTCCCTGGTGGCGCAGTGGTTGAGAGTCTGCCTGCCGATGCAGGGGACACGGGTTCGCGCCCCGGTCCGGGAGGATCCCCCATGCCGCGGAGCGGCTGGGCCCGTGAGCCATGGCCGCTGAGCCTGCGCATCCGGAGCCTGTGCTCCGCAACGGGAGAGGCCACAACAGTGAGAGGCCCGCGTACCGCCAAAAAAAAAAAAAAAAAAAAAAAAAAAAGAAGGGTTATCATTTATAAGAAATTTGGAGGGAAGTCTTAGAAAGAGGAATATGGACTGGAAATATATACACACATATATAGATAAAGCAAAGATGTCAAAATATAATTGTTGAATCTAGGTGGTAGGTTCTGGGTGTTTGTTGTACTGTGTTTTAACTTTTCTTTGTTTCCTAAGTCTTATTTTTGAAAGTTAGGACAATAAATAAATTAAAAAGAAGGCTAAGGGCCAAATAACCTGAAGACAGAAATTCCCCAAACTTTTCCTAGGCTTCTGATTATTTAGTCTTTTGTTGACCTTCCTTCTTTCTTCTCCGGCCCAGCCCAGAACACAGGAAAGGGAAGCACAGAGGGGCTTCCATTGCATAAGTAGGGAACAGTGCTAACACTTAAACGTAAATCATCAGCTGGCAAGCGGACACTGCAGCGTTATGCTGTCTAGATCTCCCTGGGTTCACTGGAGGTCACGGGATGGAAGCAGGAACAGGAGTACAATGCCAAGATGCCCTGTTCAGCTTCCCTGGGAACCCCTGCGCTGGACCACAGAGGCAACAGAGCTGAGTGAACACTGAGCTATGCACTGCCCAGGTAAGCTGCAAGCCAACAGCAGCACCTGCAGAACCAAGTCACCCACCCTCAGGAAGCTCACGGGATTCACGTGACCAAAAACTGCCCAAACCACTGGGAAATTATTTTAAAAGACACCCTGCACACCCCCTACATCTGTCCAAGCACAGGATAATTCAAGAATTTTGTTTCAACTGCAACCTTACTTAAGATTCCATTTAAACATTAGCCCAGGCGAGCTGGCCATGGCTGGGTTCTCCTTTAAGTATCTCAAGCCCCAATCAAGGCAGTTGTCAGTCTTGTGTATATATGTCATCTGCTAATTCTGATCACGTCTAAGAGTTCATTTCAAATCCACCCACGTTTAAGCCAAGGTGTGGTTGGTGGCCAATCCTTGCCTAGCAAGAGAACTTAAGAGGACTAGGTGCACGGTGGGGCGAGGGGGCAGCCACAGGAAGCCACAAGCAGTGCTGTGCAAAGCTGCCAAAACTGGTAAGAACCAGCTGGCTCCGGAGGGAGGAGAGGAGGGCGTGGCCACCAGCTGCTGGCACATGTGTCTGCCAAGCAGTCCAGGCTGCTGACATCAACCGTAATGTTGCAGCCCTGAGCTGACTCACCGGCTAGCTTTCTCAAAAAAGGAAGTGAGGAGAGATAAGTCAGGGGGCCCCACCATTATAGGAGAAGATTGTGCTGTTGGAAATGCCTCGGGTTTTCGTAAACTTCACTCAATGAGACCTCCTATTAGGAAGCCTTTCCCACAAAAAAGCCTTTGGACAATTCTTTTTTTTTTTTTTTTTCCCTGAGTGAATTATTATTTTTTTTTTTTTAACATCTTTATTGGGGTATAATTGCTTTACAATTGTGTGTTAGTTTCTGATTTATAACAAAGTGAAACAGCTATACATATACATGTGCTCCCATGTGTCTTCCCTCTTGCGTCTCCCTCCCTCCCACTCTCCCCATCCCACCCCTCCAGGCTGTCCCAAAGCCCCGAGCTAATATCCCTGTGCCTTGCGGCTGCTTCCCCCCAGCTATCTACCTTACTACCTTTGTTAGTGAGTATATGTCCATGACTCTCTCTCGCCCTGTCAAAACTCACCCTTCCCCCTCCCCATATCCTCAAGTCCGTTCTCCAGTAGGTCTGCACGTCTATTCCTGTCTTATCCCTAGGTTCTTCATGACATTTTTTCCCCTTAAATTCCATATATATGTGTTAGCATACGGTATTTGTCTTTGTCTTTCTGACTTACTTCACTCTGTATGACAGACTCTAGGTCTATCCATCTCATTACAAATATCTCAATTTCATTTCTTTTTAAGGCTGAGTAATATTCCATTGTGTATATGTGCCACATCTTCTTTATTGGACAATTCTAATCATGAAAAAAGGTTGCAAGAATCATAAGCTTGCCTTAAGACAAGATAGAAGTATCCAACTATATAAAAGGAGGTCTTGTGCATTTCAAGTTTGCAAGGCACCTGTGTACTTAAGCTATGTACAGACACTTACTGTACAGTAGCTTTGACCCTTTATTTGGGGTACATTAATCTTACAGTATTTATCCACCTAACCCCAGACTGAGATACTGGTCCAAGGGGCCTTCAGTAGCTGCCAGTAAGTTATTTTAATGGCTGTCTTGAAGTTAACAACTGTTATAATGAAATAGCCTACCTGGTGCTAAATAAAGCCTTTAGAATGTTTTTTTTAAAAAGTATGGAGGATAGAAAATAATTTCATGGGAAATGCATGACCTTGAAATAAGAAGGCTCAAGCCGACCTTTGTGACTCAAGTTTTCTGAACGTCCCAAATTTGATTAAATTAGTGTTGTTTAATAAAATCGTTAATTGGATTCATGCCATTAGAATTAGACTATACATGGTACACAATGCCACAGGTACAAAAGGGGACCCTGAAACTACTTCCCCCTCACTAAACCCTGACTTTAGCTTCTCCGTACCTACCACCCCCAGTGTTAACTGTTACCAATTCCCCGTGTATTCTTCCAGACATTGTCTATACTTATACCAGTTGGTAGGTACATATATTCTCCACCCCACTCCAGACCTTCTCTTTCATGTTTTACAATTTTTTTTTACAATATGGTGTTAAGGTATACATACACACTGTCCTGTACCTTGCCCGTTTTTGTTTAAAAACACTTCTTGAGGTTAGCACATAAAGAGCTGACTCACTGTTTTTTTTTTTTTTTTTTTTGCAGTACGCGGGCCTCTCACTGCCGTGGCCTCTCCCGCCGCGGAGCACAGGCTCCGGACACGCAGGCTCAGCGGCCATGGCTCACGGGCCCAGCCGCTCCGCGGCATGTGGGATCCCCCCGAACCGGGGCACGAACCCGTGTCCCCTGCATCGGCAGGCGGACTCCCAACCACTGCGCCACCAGGGAAGCCCTGACTCACTGTTTTTGATAAGTATATACTGTTACACTGTACAGATGTTCCATAGCTTACATAACCAGTTTTCTATTGAAGGGCATTTGTGTTGCTTCCACTCTTTTGATATTAATGAGGGATACTATAATGAATACTTATACTTGCATCACTCTGCACATATGTGGGATGTATATAAGGATATATGTAGGATGGGGTCAGGAGGGGATGGATTGGGAGTTCGGGATTAGCAGATGCAAGCTATTAGACAGAGAATGGATAAACAACAAGGCTCTACTGTATAGCACAGAGAACTGTATTCTATATCCTGTGATAAACCATAATGGAAAAGAATATGAAAAATAATGTGTGTATATATATATGTATAATTGAATTACTTTGCTGTACAGTAGAAATTAACACAACATTGTAAACCAGCTATACTTCAATAAAATAATTTTTTTAAAAAAAGAATATATGTAGGGCTTCCCTGGTGGCGCAGTGGTTAAGAATCCGCCTGCCAATGCAGGGGACATGGGTTCGAGCCCTGGTCCGGGAAGATCCCACATGCCACAGAGCAGCTAAGCCCCTGCGCCACAACTACTGAGCCCGCATGACTAGAGCCCGTGCTCCACAACAAGAGAAGCCACCGCAATGAGAAGCCCAAGCACTGCAACGAAGAATAGCCCCTGCTCGCTGCAACTAGAGAAAGCCTGCGTGCAGCAACGAAGACCCAATGCAGCCAAAAATAAAAATAAATTAAATAAATTAAAAAAAAGAATATATGTAGGACGTACTCCTAAGAGTGGAATGTCCGTGGTCAATGGACACGTCCTTAGGTAGAAGATGCCAGATGGCCCTCTGAAGGGGCAGGGCTGATGTACACACCCATTGGTGTACACACCCTTATTCCCTTCACAGTACAAGATTGGTGTCATACCTTTCCCTCTTTGCCAGTCTAAAAGGTTAAAGTTGTATCTCAGTGTAGGTTTCAATTTGAATTTTTCTTATTTGAGCAAGGTAAAAAATAAATAAAAATCTGTATACCTTTAAGAACCTTCAGTGTTTTTTTTCTGTGCATTGTCTTGTTCACAGACTGCCCATTTTGCTTTTGGATGGTTGGTTTCTTAATTAATTTGCAAAAGCTCTTCATTATTAAAGGAAATTAACCCTATATTGCAAACAACTTTCCCAGTTATTATTTTGTCTTTGATTTACATATGGTGTTTTCTGGCTTGTATATATATTGTTAAGTAGTTGAATCTTTCTTGTATGCCTTCTGTGTTTTATATCATTCTCAGAAGAGCCTTACTTATTGTTGTGATTATAAAAATAAAAACTTTCCTCCATCTTTTTCCCTAGTACTTTTTTCCCTAAGCCAATTTAATGGTTGGTCATTCCAGCCTGCCCCCTGACTCAGCCCAACTGTGGATAAATCAAAGTTCCTTCTGTAAAAAAAAAAAAAAAAATTAATGAGGAATTCAGTAGTGACAGCTGTCTCTCCTAAGGAACTGGTGAGGAATAAGCGATTAAAATGTTGAAATTAACTAGTGTACAATAAAACCTACTGCTGACTGAGATACAATTCCTTATCAGTAAGTGTACGTACTTTTGGAACTTGGGTTATAACAGATGAACAGACAGTCTCACAAACATAGGGTGGAGAAGCTAGGCCAAAACTGAAAGGTATTGAGCTTCGTCTGAATATAAGTTTTGGCTTTAAAATAAAAAGAAAATATGATATCCAGCACTGGTAATTGATTGAGAAAATAAGCTTCTTTTCACAATATTGATTCTGATTTCCCTCCAATGCACATTTTGAGAAAGCCGATAAGGGTGTGGATTAAAGGGGTAGAAAATGTCATCAACTGATAGACGCAGACTTTTCTGAATGTTGAGACACTGTGTCTCAGGAAAAAAAAGAAAAGCCCACTGCAAGTCCTCTATGAGGCAGTCTCACAGAATGTATTCTAAAGTTTGGCTCACGTACGCATCCCTCCTATAAAACGGCCAGCATCCTCAGGGATGATTCCTGTTGTGTTTTGGGGTGTGTGTGTGTGTGTGTGTGTGTGTGTGTGTGTGTTTTCTTTTCTTTTTTATACTATTTTGAAAGGTTACTTTCCATTTACTGTTATTACAAAATAACAAAATGGATATATTCCCCATATTGTACAATGCAACCTTGAGCCTATCCTATACCCAATAGTTTGTACCTCCCATTCCCCACCCTTATGTTGCCCCCACATTGGTAACGACTAGTTGTTGTTGTTGTTGTTTTTGCGGTACGTGGGCCTCTCACTGCCGTGGCCTCTCCCGTTGCGGAGCACAGGCTCCGGACGCGCAGGCTCAGCGGCCGTGGCTCACGGGCCCAGCCGCTCCGCGCCATGTGGGATCTTCCCGGACTGGGGCACGAACCCGTGTCCCCTGAATCGGCAGGCGGACTCTCAACCACTGCGCCACCAGGGAAGCCCTGTTGTTGTTTATTTTTTAACATCTTTATTGGAGTATAATTGCTTTACAATACTGTGTTAGTTTCTACTGTATAACAAAGTGAATCAGCTATCATATACGTATATCCCCATATCCCCTCCCTCTTGCGTCTCCCTCCCACCCTCCCTATCCCACCCCTCTAGGTGGTCACAAAGCACCGAGCTGACCTCTCTGTACTATGTGGCTGCTTCCCACTAGCCATCCATTTTACGTTTGGTAGTGTATATATGTCCATGCCACTCTCTCACTTTGTCCCAGCTTACCCTTCCCCCTTCCCATATCCTCAAGTCCATTCTCTACATCCGTGTCTTTATTCCTGTCCTGCCCCTAGGTTCTTCAGAACCGTTTGTTTTTTTTTTTAGATTTCATATATGTTAGCATACGATATTTGTTTTTCTCTTTCTGACTTACTTCACTCTGTATGACAGTCTCTAGGTCCATCCACCTCACTACAAATAACTCAATTTCATTTCTTTTTATGGCTGAGTAACATTCCATTGTATATATGTGCCACATCTTCTTTTCCATTCATCTGTTGATGGACACTTAGGTTTCTTCCATGTCTTGGCTATTGTAAATAGAGCTGCAATGAACATTGTGGTACATGACTATTTTTGAATTATGGTTTTCTCAGGGTATATGCCCAGTAGTGGGATTGCTGGGTCATGTGGTAGTTATATTTTTGGTTTTTTAAGGAACCTCCATACTGTTTTCCCTAGTGGCTGTATCAATTTACATTCCCACCAGCAGTGCAAGAGGGTTCCCTTTTCTCCACACCCTCTCCAGCATTTACTGTTTGTAGATTTTTTGATGATGGCCATTCTGACTGGGGTGAGGTGATATCTCATTGTAGTTTTGATTTGCATTTCTCTAATGATTAGTGATGTTGAGCATCCTTTCATGTGGGTAATGACTAGTTTGTTCTCTATATCTGTGAGTCTGCTTCTTTTTTGTTATATTCACTAGTTTGTTGTATTTTTTAGATTCCACATGTAAGTGATATCATACAGTATTTGTCTTTCTCTATCTAACTTATTTCAGTAAGCATAATACTCTCCAAGTCTATCCATGTTGCTGCAAATGGCAAAAATTTGTTCTTTTTATGGCTGAGTAGTATTCCAATGTACATAGTGTGTGTTTTCATTTAGTATAGCCGGTGCCTGGTACAGGGCTTGAAACACAATGGGTGTTCCATTAACGGATGGTAAATAAATTGCTTGTGTTAAACTGTCTCATCTTTAAAGGCTACTAAAAAACACAAAAAGCATGTGTAAGTCTGTGTGTGTTGGGGAGGGAGGGTATATCAATCCCAAGATCCCAAGAATCTGTTTCCCAGACTTTTCCCCCAATAACCTGTACTCTTCAAGCTCAACTACCGTATTTCATTAATTCTACGGTGGATATTTCTTTTCACATTTTAACATCTCTGAAATAGGGATGTATCTAACAACTATAATTAGCAATGTTTTTATTGCTTTCTTAGTGGTACCTATAACAACGGTACATACATGGTTGCCATGGCATTCAACGAAATACAGAAATATATCTTAATTCTAATACTGACCTATATCTCACAGGGCCATGAAGCTTGCTAGATAAAAGCAGATGCAAAGCACCCAATGTGTTTGGGACACAATAGATACTCAGCAAACACTGGTCCCCTTTCTCCTTAATCTCCTTTCACAGAAAGTAGAATGGTATTGCTCTTGAGTCAAAAAAGGAGAGTGTAGAGTTCAAATTCCAACATGGAAAACAGTAGCTAAGATTCACTGAGCCCCCCCTAGTAGATGTCAAGTGCAGGACTGGACATCTACAATCATTACCTCTACTATGTACACTCTATCTCACCAGATGCTTATAAGACGGCTACGATTTCAAGAAGTAGGGAACTCCCTGGCGGTCCAGCGGTTAGGACTTGGTGCTTTCACTGCTGTGGGCCCAGGTTCGATCCCTGGTCAGGGAACTAAGATCTTGCATGCCGCA
>NW_020175393.1:13041206-13050636 GCF_003031525.2 Neophocaena asiaeorientalis asiaeorientalis
AAAAAAAGGAAATATATATATATATATATATATATATATATATATATCTGTTCTTATTTTCTAGGTATATTTTGGTGGGTCGCATACCCCTGCCTTCTGACGCTATCTTACAATTCCTCGTGTACACTTCTATTATACATTTGCTTATCCCACTGAATTGTCATTATTTGCACGTGTCTCCATCTCAGTGAGTGAGCTATTGAAAGGCACACACCTTTCTTCTTTACATAGTACCAGGAACACAGCTGGTGCTCGACAAAAGATTGTTGACTGACTGAATGAAACCTTGGAGTATGATAACAAGTAGAATGGCCTGAAATGTCATTAAAAGTCTAAAGGCTTATTCATAGACATGGCTCCTTTGTACACAATAACCACCTAAAACACAAGCATCACTCAGTGTACTCGGGCCTACTGTGTGTCAGCAATGCCTTTACAATGTCCCCTTCTCACCAACTCACAAGTTCCCCAGAGCCCACAGTCACACCCTGCCAATTAAGTAACTTGACCTGAAATGACCTTCCACACAGTGGTCACACAGAAGTCAGGGGCTCGACACACGTGAGTTTAGCTAACATCTTAAGGCCTTAGGACAATAATCCCTGTTTTCTAAGAGATGATCAACTGGCAAGTTAAAGACAGATTTGAAAAGCCAAAAAGTCAACAGCTAAAGGTACAGCTGGTATTTGCCTCCACTCACCCTCGCTATATTAAATTTCTGAAAAGAGCTGGTCTCAGTCACACTGTAGATAAAGACAGCTGCATCCTGCAGCTGGTAAGGAAAAAAAAAAAAACACGTAGTTCCCTTTGCAGCAAAAGCAGTGGTACCGTCCTCGCAAATAGAATGCCCACAGCTCGCCTCACTGGTAGCTTCTCCCTGTTGATTATACAGAGCAAAACCACTCAATCTCCAACACAGAGTCCACTATAGTTGAGAGAGAGAGAGAGAAAACTCTGTCCCTGGGATGTAGGTTTCCTATGTGGTTTCTGGAAAGGATTAAGAATCTCTAACAAAGAATCATTCTACTACCATAGAAGTTAACCATGACAATTCTGGCTTCAGAGCCACTGGTTGGTACATTACAGTGTAGTTTTAATCTAGCTAATCGAAGGAGGGCAGGGGGGATGAGCTACCCAAACCCCCTGCCTGATCAACACCAACTCTTTTCATTTATGAATCTCTGGTCAAAGCAGGAAGCTAAAGTAACACTTTATATTATTTTAAATGCTTGTGGTTGTTTTTAATATGATCATTTCTTTTTATGGAAGTGTAGTTGATTTACAATGTTGTGTTAGTCTCTGGTGTACAGCAAAGTGATTCAGTTATACATAGATATATTCTTTTCCATTATGGCTTATTACAGGATATTGAATATAGTTCCCTGTGCTATACAGTAGGACCTTGTTGTTTATCATTTTTAAATGTACCTAAAATTCCTTTTGCCTCCCTTTCTCCAAATGAAACTATAAAGGAATGCTGGAAAATTCAAATCACCACGACTTCCGAACCTAGCCAGTAAGCATCACTTTCATTACCTCATTTTTTTTACATCCCACAGTTCAACAAGCCATTATCTGATTTAATTCTGAAAAGCACTTGAATTCCCATTTTAAATAGAAAACTCTGAGTCAGAGAAATCATTTGCCCAAGGTTTCCTAGAGAGAAAAAAACAAGTCCAAGGTGAGGGAGAAAAGAAAAGAAAATGACAGCACTGGGTAAGCCTATTTGAATATACAAAGTCCCCCCCCACAAAAAAAAAGAAAAGAAAGTAAGGAAACCTAGAAATCCAGTTGCTCAATTTCATGTCCTTTTTCTGACAGCCCTTGAGAGCAGACCTGTCTACACACACACCATCACCTTTGTTTCTTCACTAGAGAAAACATCCCTGCCAGCCTAGGAACGCTCACTCAGCCAGTAAGGAATAAATATCTACAACTACTAGAATTTCCAGTTCTTGGGCACTGAACACAGGTGGCAACTCTCGTGCTCAACCATCTACCTGTCAAGCAGTCTTGGCCTTGGCTGTCCCTTCCCACCCGACACTGAGCAACCCTTGGCGTTCAGGATTTAAAGGATCCACCATGTGAGTTGGAGCTAGTCAGGAACATTCTTCCACCTCTCTTGCCTCTAGAGCCTGGGAATAACTGCAATGATTCATGGTAAACATTCACCAAGAGCTTTCTGTGGGTCACACTGACCTAATTTCACAACAACTCAAAGAACAGGCACTAAGGGTGCTCCCATTTTCTCAGGAAAAAAACTGAGGCAGAGAGGTCAAGTAATTGACCATTGAGTCCCCAGTGTGATATGCTGCCTGGACAGGAATTTAACCCGGCACACGTCTCCACACTGACATCCCGCTCTGGAGCCTTAATGTCGATAAACTGTACATCCACCAATTCCCTCCTCCCTCCCTCCCTCCTGGGTTTACTCCCTTAGATTAAACATTGGTATGTATACGTTTCTTCCCTTCAGTGGTAAGCTTCCCTGACAGCAATGACTCTGTCCTCCTTGTCTTTGCATTGCCCAAAGTCCTCGGTATAATATTACACACGTAATTCGTTATGTAATACAGATTTAAAAATAAAATAAAATCACATTCCCCTCCTTTGCTATTTAGCAGGGGAAACTTAAACCCACGCAAGAAAGTACCGAAAGAAAAATAACTATCAAGCTTAAGTTCTACTTTCCAGCTCACCTTCAAAAACAAAGGGCAAATAATGCAATTTATTTTAGTCAGCGGGCACTTTCCAGATGAAGAAAAACAGTTTACTGCCGGAAACCTACACCGCGTGTTCTTTAGGCCAAAGAAAAATGATCTCAGGCAGAGATGGGGAATGAAGAACAACAGAAAATATCAGTGAGCAGGTGGATCATGACTGTGTAAAACCGTAATAATTGTGCCTTTGGGAGGTTTAAGAAATGTGTAGTGTTAAAACGTATGACAACAAAAACACAATACCAGAGAAGGAGAAATAGGATTAAAGTCTTTTAAGGCTGCTGTGTGGTCTGTAAAGTAGTCGAAAGTACACATTTATAAAATGGCTCATAATTTAAGTAGGCGTGTTGTAACCTCCGGGGTATCCACTAAAAGTAAAGAAAAAATGTGTAACTAAGAAGTTAAGAGGAAAAGTAGACTAATAAAGAAATGCTTTATGAACAAGAAAGGAAAGGGGGACGAGAACAGACAGGACAAATACAAAACAAATAATAAGATGGCCAAATACACGGGTAGTTACGTTAACAATGTGACCACACTGAAATTCTCTAGTTAAATGACAAAAACTGTCAGCATAGATTTTTTAAAAGCTTGAATATATGCTCCTTACAAAAGACTTTCTTGAAATTAAGCCACAGAAAAGAATCAAAGTAAAAGGACGGAAAAAAAGAGAGAACATAAAATTTGGAAGACTGTGTTAGGTTTTTGTTTTGTCTTGTTTTTTAAAGAGTTTCGGCAAAGTCCCAGTAACTTCTAAACTATTGTCCCACTGCTTTACTGCTTCTCCCAAAAGCTCATGACCAGGAAGGAAAGAATTCAGACGATTCTGGAAGGCTGGGTTCAGTTTTGATGTTGAACTTGAAAGAAGAGCAAACGGAAACACCCAGCTCATACCTCAGAGAAGGAAAGAGTCGGGGAGGTCAATGAATACATAAAACTGTATGAATGAATGAATACATAAATCCAGACAACTGAATATTATTTGGTGCTTAAAACAAATGAGCATTCAAGTCATAAACAGACACAGAGGAAGCTTAAATGCATATGACTGAGGGAAAAAAGCCAACCTGAAAAGGCTACACACTCTATGATTCCAACTATATGACATTCTGAAAAAGGCAAAACTGTAGGAGACAAGGAAAAGGTTAGTGGTTGATGTGGGAGAGAGGTGGGTAATGGGGAAGAGAGAAATAGGGAAAGCATAGAGGATTTTTTGAGCAGTAAAAGTATTCTGTATGATAGTATAGTGATGGACATATGTCATTATACATTTGTCCAAATCCATAGCACAGGTAGCACAGGTACGACACCAAGAGTGAACCCTATGGTAAACTATGGACTTTGGGTAATTATGACGTGTCAATGCAGGTTCACTCTTGGTAAAACTGTACTATTCTGGTGAGTGAGATTGATAACGGGTGAGCCTGTGCATGTGTGAGGGGAGGGAGTATACAGGAAACTCTGTAACATCCCTCTCAATTTTGTTTTAAACCTAAACCTGCTCCAAAAACTTGTTTAAAAAAAAATGCAAAGAACAGTACACCAAAAAGTAAATCTTACTGTATAATTTGTTATGCATAAATTTTTTTTTAAAGTAAGACTCTGGATGTGTTTAACTCAAAAATGGCTAATAGGCCACCATGGTTAATAATGGACCAGCTGTCTCTGAGAGAGGTAACTAAAGGGAACACCAGGGCTAATCCTTCGAGTGGAACATAACATAGGTGTTCTCAGGCTCATGAATAGGAAAAAACATTAACCATTTTAAACACACACACGGAGTCATTTTTGCATATTATGAGTCCATTAACTCCTGGGGCAAAGTCTCAAACTGTCAGCAGTACCACCGTACACACAGAACACAGGTCCACTAGAAAATGGAAACTAGGTCTCAATTATGCCCCCTGCGTTTTGATTCTCTTGTTTGACTCCACAAATCTCAGAGATAAACTATAAGCAAACTGTGCAATAGCTGGCAGCCAGAAATCCATGCTCGTTGGCTGCTAAAATTAGGGTAAGAGCTGGGTCCACAACACTGCCAGACAATGATGGACATGATTAAAACATGGAACAAGAAGCTTAATACTGCCTTCTCAGCCTCCATCCTAACATGCAGGCTACACTAGAACCAAGAAGAAGGCTACAAGATGTCTTGATGTCACTGTTTCTTACAAAATAAACAACAAAAAATAGATACTAGAATCTTTTGTATACGGAGGAGATAAGAGGAAGGAAAAAACTAAAAGGAACAAGAGCTTGGCACTTGGGGACTAAGGGTTTTGGTCTCTTATTCATTGACCCAGTGATTTTGGCTATAATCACTCTCCCTGACATGTAGTCTCCTCCATGGAGTCTGCACCTTTGGCCCACTTTTCCCAGCACCTAGGACAGTGCCTGGAATAAAGTAGGTGCTCCATAAACATTGATGAAACTCAATGGTACTATAAGAGAAACATACCAACGTCATTTGGTATAGACAATATTCTACCACCATCATTACCACCATTAAGAAGTACCTTAAAGACTAGGCCCAAATTCTAAGTGATTGCTGAGTGTACACAGAGAGAGGAGACAGATCTGCAGAACCCGAAAGTAAAGTAAGTTTTAGGCAAATATGACCCAACATAGCAAACCTCAGCCAGTCCTCAAGGAAGAATGGATGGCGCATAAACCACTGTCTGCTTTTCCTCAATTAAAATGAGGATGGTTCCGTCTTTCAATTCAGCACAGTAAAACAAAGCCCTACCTATCTTTCCTCGTGGGCCTTTTCAGCTGTCATTTAAAAAAATGTTTTAAACCACAAAAGTAATGTTTTCATTATAGAAAATAATTTTTAAAAAATCACTTCTAATTCAACCACCTAGATTTAATAATATTAACATGTATGCATTTTCCTATGTTTACATTTGTTTTTTCTAATGATAAACCTTTGAACCCTTAACAATACATCACGATCATCCTTCCGCCTTATTAAATATTCCATTGAACCGACATCAATTACATTTTCTCTTTTTGGAGGCATTATCAAGGCGATCCAGTGGCTTATTCTCAAGCATCTAAATCCTTCTTCAAATCTACTGCTCGTCCTAGTAGTTCTTTCCTTAAAGCCAGCACTCCAAGGAAGCACAATAATGGTTTTTTTTGTTTGTTTTTTTTTTTTCCGGTATGCGGGCCTCTCACTGCTGTGGCCTCTCCCGTTGCGGAGCACAGGCTCCGGACGCGCAGGCTCAGCGGCCATGGCTCACGGGCCCAGCCGCTCCGCGGCATGTGGGATCTTCCCGGCCCGGGGTACGAACCCGTGTCCCCTGCATCGGCAGGCGGACTCTCAACCACTGCGCCACCAGGGAAGCCCCACAATAATGTTTTGCCTCTTGAGTCCCTTTGTTTGAACTGCAGCCATTTTACTCAACTGGGGGCCAAGCATCTCCCTCTCCTTTCCCCAAATCCAGCTACTCAAAGCCTCGTTTTAGTTGTGAACCATACTTAATTGAGATCATTTCGCAGAAAGTCACAAGACACTGGTGTGTGCCTTTGAATAATTACCCCCGACTCTATTAGTAAATCTCTTTTCTGAAATTCCACATTTCAAAAAAGTTAAAAATACACCAGGAGTTTTAAAGACTACCTTTAAAGTCAATTAGCACCGTTGAACTTTTATCTAGTCACTTGGATAAAAGATTCACCTGATGAATGTTTATTTCAATAATGAAGAAACACTACACTGTTAGTATAGAAAGATAAAGGCACTTGGACTTCTTAAATGTATAAAACTGAGTCCCTTGATATACACCTGTGGTACAGAATGATAGTAGATTAGAGTGAAGAGGGGGAAAATCTCTCCCTTGCACTTTTAGGTAATGAGTTTGGACCACTGGAAAAGAACACAGGCTGAATTGCCTTTTAAATTTTAAGTGGGTTTTATCAAGGCCCAAGGGCAGCGTTTCTCCTTCGGGAACACGTTACAAAACTTCAATCGAAGTCTAAGAAATATGATTCAATAGCCAAATTTGTATTTAATTCACGACCTTTCAGGGAAGCACCTTATGATTAAGGAAAGGCTAAGTAAAATGAGTTACAACATGACCATAACTACAATTTACAGAACACCTTCAATGTGTCAGGCATTTTATATACTTTATTTCCAGTCTTAATTAACCCTACAAACCTGGCTTACAACGGAGAGAACAGAGGCAGAGAAAGTTGAAGTAATGTACCCTCGGTCACCCAGCTAGTAAGTGTCAGAGCCAGGATGCCTATCCAGTGCTGTCTGACTCCAAAGCCAGGGCTCATGGACCAACGATTATAAATAAATCACACCCCGGGGTCCCCTCAGTTTCATCTGAGGCACTGATTGGACAAGCCCAAGAAGAAATATCAATCCTATCACTAAATACTGCCAGTACCACCTGCATCCTTGGGGGTACTCAGGAGTAAGACAGAGCGTTCTTAAACCACATCACAGAAAATATCGTCCGGAAGGGAAAGGGAATAGAAAAAAGTCTTCCTTCTTGCTTTTGTTCAAAATGTGTTATGCAAAATGAAACTGTAAATTGGGTAGCAAGGAATAGATCTAGCCATACAGTCTGATGCCAGAATTCACTCCAAAGGCAAAGATTCTCAAGTTTGCACATTAGAATCACTTGGAGAGCTTTTAAAAATACTGATTCCTAAAAATACTGGTTCCTAGTCCTGTCCCTAGAGATTCTACAGTGACTGGTCTACAGTGGGGTCCAAATACCAAAATTTTTAAAAAGTTCTCTAGATGATTAATGGAAAACCATTGAGAAGTACTGCCCTAGAAGAGGGGTGTGTGTGTGGGAGTGAGACAAGAGAGACAGAACCTAGACACCGACTCTCAGTTCTTTCTCCTTATTACATATACCTGGTAAAGTCTGGAGCACAGGGGCCTAAAGGTTAGTGGGGAAGACAGACAATCCGGGCTGCATTACCTGAGCTGTATCTTCCATCAGGCCACGGATCTTCTCCACGACATCGTTGCGCCGGTGCTGGCGCAGGGCGCTAATTAACTGGGCCAGGCTGGCCTCGGGGCCCCGGATGGTCCAGTGCTGCAGTGCTGCGTAGGCCCGCTCGTGGTCCGCCGTGTACCCGTTGGAGAAAGCGGCCACCTCCCTCTCGCTGGCATTGCACAGAAGCTGATAGATATCCTTCCACTGGCTTCCCACTTGGGCTGCTACAAGCTTCAGGATGTCAATACCTATACCAGACACAAAATAAAATAAAACACAAATACAGATATGTGAGGTCTTTACAGAAGGCCAATCTGTTTTAATGAACTTAAAGAAGCACGCTTTCCCATGGCTCTCGTCCGTCAAAGGGATGCAGGGCCTCCTACTGCACATGCAGGCCATCCTGGAGACTAGTTAGGTACCCTCCTGCAAATGTCACTTCCAGAACGTGGAACCAGAGGAGCAACCTGGAAGAAAAATAAATCGCCCCTAAACAATATTTTGAAAGTCAAACCCAAACAAAGTACTCAGAGTGATTCCTTTATCGTTGCTAAAAACTGGAACCAAATAAACTAGAGACTCTCAGATGAAAAAAGTGGCGACTTTATAAAATCTAGAAAAGGTAAGCCACAGGTTCACACTGCAGTGGAGTTTATCCAGCAGGGTCTGGGTAATGGGTGGTGAGAGTCTGGCTATGGTGTCTTGTATATCAACTGATGAAATTCCCAACTGATCCAGCCCAATGGGGGCATTCCTTCAGAACTTCTAACTTCCCATGCTCTAAAATCCTATGCTCAAGAGGCAACTTTCTGATCTATGTGTCAGTCTCCTAAAGTTGACTTGCACGGTTATAATGAAGACAACAGCAAAATGACAATATACGAACACTAGCTATTATCTTCCAGGTATTATCGGTATTAACATTCCAACTGCCCGGGTAAGAAAAAACAAAACAAAACAGAAAAGTCAGGCAACTTGCCCAATATCACAAAGGTAGGTGCGTTGTGTTTTGAACCCAACTCACTGGATAACGTTATAAATGGAGTCATCCTGGCTCATCAGTTACTTATAAACTCAATCAGCAGGGGTCTGCAGTCCCCAGATCTGATGAACAGAGGGTGAAAATGCCAAAATCAAATCTTGGGATTTGACAACTCAGGATAAGCACCTACCACCGACCCTCTGTGAGGTGGGGTTTTCCCTGAGTGGCACACTTTGGTGTCTTCCTCTTTAAGGTACCTTCTCTCTGCAATTACGTATTGGCTTTTCCCAAATTTATCCATGGAGTGTATATATAACCCCACAGTAAGGGCTCTGGTAGGTATCACAACAGGTGAACGAGTCTTCTGAATCAACACCACCGTATCTTTGAATGAGGCCATACTCACAAACTCAGATACCAGAGTTATTATAGTTGACAATGTCTTGGCTAACTACAGCTAACAAAGAGGATACACAATGGAATACTATTCAGCCATAAAAAAGAATGAAATAGGGACTTCCCTGGTGGTGCAGTGGATAAGACTCCGAGCTCCCAGTGGGGGGGGGGGGGGGCCCGGGTTTGCTCCCTGTTTAGGGAATTAGCTCCCCCATGCATGCCCCAACTAAGAGTTCAAAAGCCACAATTAAGGAGCTGGTGAGCCGTGACTAAGGAGCCCGAGAGCTGCAACTAAGGAGCCCGTCCGCCGCAACTAAGACCCGGTGCAGCCGAATAAAAAAAAAAAAAAAAAAAAAAAAAAAAAA
>NW_020175393.1:13050722-13075237 GCF_003031525.2 Neophocaena asiaeorientalis asiaeorientalis
AAAAAAAAAAAAAAGAATGAAATAGTGTTATTTGAGCAACATGGGTGGGCCTAGAGATTATCATACTAAGTGAAGTGAGACAGAGAAGACAAATACCATGTGATACCACTTATATGTGGAATCTAAAATATGACACAAATGAACTTATTTACAAAACAGAAACAGACTCACAGATGTGGAAAACAAACTTATGGTTACCAAAGGGGAAAGGGAGTGAGGGAGGAATAAATTAGGAGTTTTGGATTAGCAGAAACAAACTACTATATATACAATAGATAAACAACAACGTCCTACTGTATAGCACAGGGAACTATATTCAGTATCTTATAATAAGCTATAATGGAAAAGAATATATATGTGTATAACTGAATCACTTTGCTATACACCAGAAACTAACAACACTGTAAATCAACTACACTTCAATTTAAAAGGAAACTTGAAAAAAAGTCTTTAAAACATTTACTACTCAAAAAAAAAAAAAAAAAACGGGGGGGGGGGAATTCCCTGGCGGTCCAATGGTTAGGACTCTGTGCTTCCACTGCAAGGAGTACGGGTTCAATCCCTGGTCAGGGAACTAAGATGCCACAGGGTGAGGCCAAAAAAAAAAAAAAAATGAAGTCAAGTTCCCAAGTGAAACTTGGGGAAGAAAGCAAAAGAAGAGAAGAGGAGCTTACTGTGATGGTTAATTGAATTTTTCAATTAACTAGAGGTTAGTTGGGCGGGAAAGAAAAAAACCTTTTTTGCTCCAATCAGTTGTTGGGGAAAATATTTATAAAATGAGCTATCAACTTTTGCCTGAGAAAAGAGCAATAACAATTCCCGAAATTTCCTTGTAAATGGAGGAATTTGTGGTTCCTCCATGGAAACCCTTCCTCTGCCACGCAATCCCATTGAAGCAGATGACTTGGAAGACTTGCGTGTACATCCTGAACCAACCCCCTGAAAATGGTTTCGGAAAGTAAGTTCCTGGTAGCAGGCTGCTTTCTTGTCAACTGTAAAAGTAGAATGCCACAGATTGAGACCCGACTGTACTTCCCACACTATTTTCCCCGGCAGTGTGAAATACACTTGAACCCGCTGTTTTCCAGTTTTCATAGCAATGTTTAGACAGATACAGAGCTTCTGATTTCAAGCAAACAGACACCTCAAAAAACAACATGTCTTATTTAAAACCCCGCAGGTAACTTTCAGAAGCAAGCCAGCTCTTTGTGGTTGGTGTGGTCGATTCTTCCAAACACCAAAAGGCTTCTTAGCCCCCGAATCTTAATTTAGGTCAAGTTAACGAAGGCCCACAGTGTCTTACATGGAAACATGACTGTTTTCTTGTATGTGGGCCCTTTGCTCAAATCTTCGTAGTGCCAGTGACAGTGCGGCTTTGGGCAAACCACTAACTGTCATGTTCATTTCCTCATTTGTACAATGGGAGATACTCAGTGTGGTCCCTGGGGATGAGCTGATTAACATTTTCTATAGAGTGGATTTATTTTTGGAAGTACCCCATCATTATAAATGTTCCATACACTGGGCACTACAACTTAAGACTAAATGCATTTCTGATGGAAACACACAGGCTTTATAGAGTAATTACAGAGTTTAAAAGGCTTACGCTTAACAATAGCTCCTTCTTCCAAAAGCCAGTATTTATACTTTTTTTCTGCCACAAAATTAAAAAAAAAAAAGGAAAACACGAAGAATGGGTGCAATGAGATTTTCCTTCAACTAAAATTGACTGGAGGCTAAATTTTAGGTCCACGAATCAGGTTTCACCTTATTCTTTTACTATGTAAACATGGAGTCAACTTTTGTGAACCAGCCTGGATCAACAAGGTTCCTCACCACGGGCCCCTCCCACTTCGGAGCTGATAAATACAAAGGCAACCACTACCTCCGGAGACCCCAGCCTCTCAGCCTAGCACAGGATCACAAACCACAGCAGGAGGAGGGAAGACCAGTCTGAACCAGCCCACGACTTTGGTGTACCCTGCCCCCGACCCCACTATCGCCACCAAAGGGAAAAGAAAAACCTGCGGAATATTTCAAGAGTATTTGTTGGGCAGCCACCGTGTGTTAACGTTGTTTGCTGGACTGAAAGCCCTTGGGAGATTTTCAGACAAAGAGTTTAGCACCAAGAAAATGAAGTCACACTGATGAAGTACAAAATCTGATGGGATCTGAAAGTGCTCTTCGTTTAGAAAACACGTTTCAGGCAAAACTAAACAATACAACTATAGGGCAAAGCAGTAGAATGATTAAACTAAATTGAGATAGCTACCGTTGGGGAGGGAGCAAGATACGGTAGCTGTCCCCTACTGGATAGGTGCACAGAGGGGACTTCAAAGGTATTCCTGAGGTTCAATTTCCTAAGCTGGATGGTGGGGAAATGGGTCTTCTTTTTATTTTATTATTGTATTTGATATTTATGTTATTATTCCTTTTAAAGCTACATACATATATATAACACACATATATAGATATATTTGCATATACTTCATACCTATACATACTATGATGTGGGATACATAATTTTTTTAATGTTTAATTTAATTGGTGAGGAATCTCATGTAGAAAGGTTAGTGACTAGTTCAAGGTTGCCCAGCTAGTTAGTGGTACCTCTGTTGTGGTTAATAGGGAATATGGTATCGCAGAGGAACATTGCTATTCACTGGAATTATGCTCCTAGGGCACAGTCCACATATGAATGCACTCGGCATAGACCATGGTGTGTGTACTTCTTCCTGGCCTGTTATTACTGACCAAGCAGATGCTTGGAAAGTTTTTCTTTAGGGCTAGCAAGTGTAGTTCTTTCCTTTAAAACTAAGGTACCCTTTTTTTTTTAAAAAAGAAGGAAGTTTCAGCAAGCTTTTTCTATACAGGACAAGAATAAGTATTTTAGGCTTTGAGAACCATACAGTCTCTGTTGCAAGTTCTCAACTCTGTTGTTAGGTGACAGCGGCCATAAGCAGTACAAATGAGCCCACGTGCTAAAGTTCTCCAACCCCTGAAACTGTAGCAATTTCAAGAGACCACAGCTAGACTGTCAAACGGCAGAAAGATTTAGAAAAGCATTGTTAAAGAAACACAAACACACACAAAGCCTCCCAAATGAAGCCTCCTACCCCAATGATCAATCTCAATGTGAAATGATAGTAAAATAGAGACCAAATCTCTGCGTGGCTGGGTGCCCTACTCATCTGTCCATCAGCGTTCCAACAATTTTCATCTAGAATGGAGACAGTCACCATGTGTTGAATTAATCTAACTTGTTTAGCGTGATGCCAAATCTCTTTTTTTCTTAGGTTGAAAAGCTATACAACCATCAACGCACAGAAGTGCTGACTGATAGGCAACGAGCTTAACTTCCCTTTTCTTGTGATGGCAGGTCCTGGAGCTCTGGAGAATGGCTGAAGTTTCCAAAGAAGTCATGACGCAGCCAAGCCCTATAAACCAGGGGCTGTACTTGCCAGGGGCTGTGTATGCGAAGGTGGTTCTGGCACCAGGGAAATGGCTTGTGACTTTTAAGATGCAGGTAGTAGAAAGATCATAAACTTGCTAATCCCAAGATACAGTTTCAAACTCCATGACTTGTAACTTGTGTGACATGGGGCAAATGACCTCTAAGATTTCGGTGTACTCACCAGTAAAACGAAAATACCATCTCTTATCTCATAGGCTGGGTAAGGAGATGTACGGGGTCAAGTATTAAACCTGTAAAGCACTTTGGTTCTCCTTCCTCTGTCCCCTCCATTTCTGGACAAGAGTCACTGGGGCAACGAAGCTGACAGGCGGGAGGAGTTCTGCATAGACATCGGTTTTAGCACCAGGACCACAGGCGCTGAACAATGAGGCCGGGCACCAGCATCCTCGCCTCCTGGGTTTTTCAGAACCTCACCAGTATGTGTCCGAAGGGGCACCTCTGCACAAGAGGGGCACCACCCACAGAAAGACACATGTGAGAGGTCAACGCTGCCCCCCGCCACACACAGGGCATCATAACAGGACTCGGGGGGTTCTTCCGAATGAGCGGACTCTGCCCAGCTCTGCTGTGAGGGAGCTCAAGGAAAAGGCACGAGGTGAGCAGTTGGGTTATTGTGGAAGACATGGCATTTTCCCATGCGTTATAAAACCCTGAATCAGATATAATCTGGGTGACAACCCTCATCGGAGGCTCAATGTCAACGTCAGTATGCAAAAAAAGTTCCTCCTCTTTTAATACGAACCTGAATTGACCTTTTCAAGAGAAGGTATTAACGCTCCTTCCTTTTGGAGATAAATATCTGAAATGAGTGCCATCATTCAGAAGCCATGGTAGGGCTTCCCTGGTGGTTGAGAGTCCGCCTGCCGATGCAGGGGACACGGGTTTGTGCCCCGGTCCGGGAGGATCCCACATGCCGTGGAGCGGCTGGGCCCGTGAGCAATGGCCGCTGAGCCTGCACGTCCGGAGCCTGTGCTCCCCAAGGGGAGAGGCCACATCAGTGAGAGGCCCGCGTACCGCAAAAAAAAAAAAAAAAAAGTC
Source organism: Neophocaena asiaeorientalis asiaeorientalis (assembly GCF_003031525.2). Lineage (NCBI taxonomy): Eukaryota > Metazoa > Chordata > Mammalia > Artiodactyla > Phocoenidae > Neophocaena > Neophocaena asiaeorientalis. The sequence goes on from NW_020175393.1 coordinate 13,055,236, forward strand.
TGGCTTTAGCATGCCATGATGGCCTTCCCTGTACAATGGTCATGTCCTCAGAGATGCCGTTTCTGGCCACCTTCTGCCCGAGCCCCATGTCTGCTTCGATCACCATTATCCCCAGCTACTCCCGGAGCCTAGCACATAACAAAAGTACAATGAAGATCTCTGATTGAATGAGTGAATGAATGAATGAATGAGAGCCTTTTTACATCCCTCCCCTCTTGCCTGAACCTCCTCCCCACCATTTGTTATCCCATTAGCCCCTGTAACTTAAGTCCCTGAAAATGAGAGGGACCAAATGCACATCCTTGCTGTGTAGCCCTGCCAGATCTACAGTCTCTATGATGACAAGAAGAAAGGCCCACGTGTGGCTGCCAGTGGGGGAAACGTGGGCTTCCTGGCACAGGAACCCAGCCGTTGTGCAATAGCCTCTCCCTCTGCTGGCGCCCTCTTCCCATCGAGGGCGGTCCACTGAATCCATGTGAGGGCCCAGAGCTCACGAGGCAAAGAGGTCCCACCATGGCGGAAACCTCCTCCAGAGATAAGCTATCCAGGCCACGGTCTGGCTGGCCTGATAACATAGTAAATGCTCCTAAAAGCAACAACCCCACATGTGCATGGTTTTTTTTTTTGCAGTAACCAGCATGTCATAGGATGGTTAAAACATGCTATAATCAGGACTTCCCTGGCGGTCCAGAGTTTAAGACTCTACGATTCCATTGTAGGGGGCGTGGGTTCGATCCCTGGTCAAGGAACTAAGATCCCACGTGGCCAAAAACAAAAACAAAAGGCAAAAAACATACTATATCTAAAGTGATCACTCCCAAAGTATCACACAGGAAACTGCTTCATCCACGCCAGGAACTTGGTTGGCCCCAAGTTAAAAATACTCCTTCCCTATTGCGGTAAAAAGTTGGAGGAACTGTTTAGATTTCATCTGAAACCCCAAAAGCTGAATTCATCAGCATCTTGTTGAAGGTTCAATAGGCAATCATTACAAGCTCAGATGAATCTCGGGAGCCGCTAAAAACCACCGTGCAAAGGTCTCGTGGTTAATGGAAGAACTGTTTACCAAGGGCAAACTCTATCAAAGCAGTAGGAATGGAAGATATAAATTTCACTGAGGCTGGGAGGACAAAACTAATAACCTTTTCTTTCATTCCAGGAGGAAAACAAAACAACACAAAATGCCCTCTTCCTCCCTGTCTCAGCCTCTGTATGAAGCTGTTCGTTTATTCATATAATGAAAACGTACTGAGCCCTTACTGAGCACCAGACACGATTCTGGGCATTGCGGACGTGGCAGCGAATGAGACAAAACAAAATCCTTTTTCCTGGTGAAGTCTGCATTCTGTTGGGGAACGCGGGAAGTAATAAAATATTCCATACGTTGCACAGCCAGGAGTGCTAAGGAGTAAAAGACAACAGGGGAAGGGGACCGAGGGGGCAGGGCTGCAATTTTAGACATGGGGCCTTCTCCCTGATATCTCAAAGAAGGCTCCACTGAGCTAACGTTGGAATCGAGCCCTAATGGAGGTAAGGGAGCAAGTCCTGCGGAGGGAACCGCAGGTAGAAAGGGAGGATGGGTGCTGGCATGTACAAAGAGGGCAGGAAGACCAGTGTGGTTGCAACAGTGAGTGGCGGGGAGTGTGGTGGGCGTCAGAGGCTAGATACGAATGGCCAGGAGGGGAGTACAGATTGCACTGGGCTTTCAGGCTGCCGCTCCCCGTGCAGTGAAAAGTCACTGGGGATTCTGACGTTTCAAGGACAGGACTGCCGCGATGTGACTTACATGGAACAGGATCACTCTGGCCGTTGTGAAAAGAATAAACTAAAAGGGGCACAGGCAGAAGTGGAGCAACCAGTTCAGAGGCCATGGCAATGATCCAGGAGGGAGGTGACAGTGCCTTCGGGCCAGGGTGGTGGCTGTGGAAATGAGGGCAAATGGTGGCCTTCTGCATCTATTTTGAAGGTAGTGCTGATTGGATTGGCTAATGGCTTGAATATGGGGTGAGAAAGCAGGAAAGGAGTTAAGGATGATGCTAAGGTTTTGCTCGGAGGAGCAGGAAGACCAGCGGGGCCATTTTCTGCGCTGGGCAACTGATGTGAGCAGCACAGTTCGGGATTCAGGTTTTCACATCTTAAGTGGGAGGTGCCTCTTGGACATCTGGGTCCATCAGGCAGGTGGGAGGCTATCTGTATGTTGAGTTCGGGTACAAGATCCAGGCTGGGTAGATACACTTGGGAATTAGCAGAAGATAGATGGCATTTAAAGCCATGGGTCACCCACGGAAGGGGTGTGTGAGGGTAGAAAAGAGGGTTGAGTCCTGAGCCCCGGGGCTCTCCATTATTCAGAGGTGGGGTCCAAGAGGAGGAAATAGCCAAGGAGCTGGAGAAGGAACAGCCAGAGAGGTGGGAGGAGAGCGAGAGAGGGTGGAGTCCAGGAAGCCAAAGGAAGGAAGTGTTTCAGGAAGAAGGGAACCAAGGGACCCAGTAGGCCGTAGAGGAAAACTCAGAACCGAACAATGCAGTGAGAATAGTGCTGTCAGACTATGTGGAAAAGAAGCCAGATTGGGGCTAAAACATTGCTACCATATTTTAGAGGTGCTAAAACATCTAAATGCACTTTTTAAAAACTGAAATATAGTTGATTTACAGTGTTCCAGGTATATAGCAAAGTGATTCAGATATAGACTGATAGATAGATAGATAGGTATTCTTTTTCAGATTCTTTTCCCTTGTAGATTATTACAAGATATTGAATATAGTTCCCTGTGCTATACAATAGTAGGTCCTTGTTGGTTATCTATTTTATATACAGTAGTATGTACCTGTTAATCCCAAATTCTCAGTTTATCGCTCCCCCACTCCTTCCCCCTTTGGTAACCACAGATTTGTTCTCCAAATCTGTGAGTCTAATTCTGTTTTGTAGATAAGTTCATTTGTATCAGCGTTTTAGATTCCACGTGTAAGTGATATATATGTTTTTGACCAGTGCCTTTCCGTAGCTTGGTTGCAGTGTGCTTTCTTCCTTAGTGGTGTATAAAATAATGGTGCGTCTCACAATCAGTGGTGTCTTAGATTTGACGAAATATAGTAAGAACTATTATTTTTTTAATTTATAAACTTGAACCCGCCTAATTTTTACAACCTGACATACCATCAACAACCTAATACGTCAAATTCTGTTCATACGCTGCAAGGGTAACGACCAATTACTCGTGAAGAACAAAATCAACAGAATTAGAGAGATTCCTCCTTCTCTGTAAAATCTGCTTACATAATACCTGACCAGGTTGATTCAAGGACACTCATTTGTAAGGATTTTCTTTTCTACTTGCATTTTAGCCCTACGTGGGGAAAATGCTTATGTGTTTTTCAGTATCCCAAACAGCTTAAATTCAAAAGCTGTTCAATAAATTAGAGAAAAAAATATACATTTAAAACATAAACACCTGTCCTCTAAAGCCTAGAGGAAGAAGCCATTGGTGGGTGGGCCTGGGGAGGACAACAGCCTTCCAAGGGCAAAGGCAACACCTTTCTTTTTTTTTAACAAAGTGAATCAGTTATACATATACATATGTTCCCATATCTCTTCCCTCTTGCATCTCCCTCCCACCATCCCTATCCCACCCCTCCAGGCGGGTCACAAAGCACCGAGCTGATCTCTCTGTGCTATGCGGCTGCTTCCCACTAGCTAGCTACCTTAAGTTTGGTAGTGTATATATATGTCCATGCCTCTCTCTCACTTTCTCACAGCTTACCTTTCCCCCTCCCCATATCCTCAAGTAGGTCTGGGTCTTTTATTCCTGTCTTACCCCTAGGTTCTTCGTGACATTTTTTTTTCTTAAATTCTATATATATATATATGTGTTAGCATACGGTATTTGTCTTTCTCTTTCTGACTTACTTCACTCTGTATGACAGACTCTAGACTCTGTGCACGAGATAATGCTTTTGAGGCTGTCGCAATAAGAGGCTTTTCTACTGCAGTGGTTGTGTGTGCTTTATAATTCTCAAACATCTTAGAGGTTCAACCGAAAGGTGCCATCGGCTGGAAGTAGCATTACCAGAAGCAAAGGTGGCAAAGACCGGGGTTGGGGAGCACGGGATGGAGAACAGCCTGCCTGTTCCTGCCTGCTCCCAGAAAATGACTGCGGCCCTGGGGGCAGAGCAAGGGCACAGCAACCTCTTAAATGGAATAATCTGCTCCCTTCAGCCCGGCTTCCCGGTGTTTACACTTCAAGTCTACTTCCCGTAGGAAATTTGGGCTGACAGACAGGATGACTGTCTAGAATTTGGAGTCCAGGAGCCTTTTGGCAAAGGGAGGAGGGTTTCTTTGGTTGCAGCTGCTGCTGTCTGGGGCTGAGAAAACTACCACCAAGTTCAACAGATGTGAGTTCCAATTAGCACGACTCCATCACCTCTGACTTATCTGAAACAGCCTTTATGTTTTCAAACAGCCCTCAGAGCCTTCAGCCATTGGGTATCTGGCTTTAGAATTTTTCCATTTCAAGCAATCCAAGAAAACAGTGAAAAGTAGGAAATCGGGGTGACTTCTATGGAGGAAAACTCATTATTGGTGACAATTTTTCAGTTGTTTTATTTCAGAACAAGCTGGGTTTTGCTAAGGGAAATAAATTTTTCTTGATTGAGCACAATTTTAAAAAATCAACCACAGAAACTAGAAATTTCTAACATTGGAAAAATTAAAATCCAGATTCCAAGAACCAGAAAAATAAATCCAGATTCTAAGAATCAAGGGGCAGTGTCCAGAGTCAGATCAGTGCCTGGGTTTAAAGCGTAGCACTGCCCTTTTGTAGCTGTGCGACCTCGGGCAAGTGATTCTCTGTACCTCAGTTTTCCCACCTGTAAAATGGCCATGATAGTGGCCTACCTCATATGGTTAAGAAAATTAAGTTAATATTTATAAAAAATGCTTAGAACAGGATATGGCATTCAGTAAGCGCGATACAAGTCTTTGTTAAAGAAAAGTAGACAATGAAAACTTAATGGTAGCAGAAACCTTTCTTATAAGGTTAGAAAATTATATTAGTAAGTCACGGTTTAGTCCATCTTTTGCACCCCAAAATCACCTCAAGATCTTGCCTATGTGGGTGGTAGCAAACACTCCCTAATCTCACTTTAGAAAAATGGAAAGTGGAAAAGTACTTATTATTGAATTCCTAATGCACTTCATTCGTTCTTCATTTCTCAACACTGCTTATGGTGGTTTTAATAATTCAGGCAAAATGTTAGGTCATTCCCAAAACCTGATGTTGTTCCAATGCATCCAAGGCACACATGTCAGTTACTCAGCATCTGTCCCTAACCAACCCCCGCAACTTCGGGGAAATATTTATAAGAGACACACAATCACAATTCCGCTCTTACAATTCGATGGCATCTTCCTGCTTCCCCTCGAAAGAGGATGAAGTCTGCAGAGTTGCAAAACCGAGGGATGGTTTTCCTTCATAAAGCCCCAATAAAAACCACTTCTCCCACACGGGGCCAATCCTAAAGAAGGAAGCAGTTTTTCTCAGCCTATTGCTGGGTTTTGTAAGGAACCAGAATTCTGGGAGGAAAGGAAGCATTTATTCTCAGCCTATTGTTGGGATTTGTAGGGACCCAGAACTGAGAACATGGTCGTTACGGAGTAAAACCTAAAGACCACAGAGATGGGAGGGGATGTGTATCTGCTTGTTTGCTGGGTAAGGCAGGATGATGTCCTGTTTTGCTTTGCTTGAGCAGTGAGTTGTGGATGGGGGAAAGGATGGAAGAAATAAAAAATATATTACCAGAAACTCAAGATCTAAAATAGAGCTCAGTGCCAGGACAATATCTGAACCTTTTAAGTAAGTGCACTAAGCCAATTCTGTCCTGTTCCTTAAGCAGCATTGTTTTCCCTAAGAACAGTCTTTAGGTACAGATTGGGACGTCAAAGTTATGCAAAAACATGGATGGACCTAGAGATGACCATACTAAGTGAAGCAAGTCACACAGAGAAAGACAAATACCGTATAATATCACTTATATGTGAAATCTAAAAAAATGATACAAATGAACTAATGAACTTATTTATGAAACAGAAACAGACTCACAGACATAGAAAACAAAGTTATGGTTACCGAAGGGGAAAGGGTGAGGGAGGGATAAATTAGGAGTTTGGGTTTAACAGATACAGACTACCATAGGACCTAATGTATAGCACAGGGAACTATATTCAATACCTTATAATAACCTATAATGGAAAAGAATCTAAGAAAGAATATAGATAGATAGGTAGATAGATAGGTAGACAGGTAGATAGATAGATAGATATAACCAAATCACTTTGCTGTACCAGAAACTAACACAACATTGTAAATCAACTATACTCCAATAAAAAAAATTTTTTTTAATTTAAAAATTAAAAAAAAAGAAATAGCATCTTAGTATCTCGTTCTACAGAATGAGCCCTTTGCCTTTTTGCTGCTGCAGGTACAAAACGGTCTGCTTGAGAAAACATCCACCAGCTACCTTCACAATCCCTTTTGCGTCCACTGAAAGGAGACGCTGTCTTTATACAACACGTGCTTTAAGAAACTACACAGGGAAGGATTACTGTCCCTGTCAAATGCTTCCGATCTCCCTAAGATCCAGGACTATGAATGTGCTCATCAGGAACTAAGTGCAGTTTAAACAAGGTAAGTCCAATTCCTTTGTCTCTCACCCTTTTTTCCCCTCATTTTTCTTCATAGCCTGAAGTCTGAAAGAAAAAGGGAATGCGGCTGAAGAGAGAGACATTGTCCGTTTTTTGCTCCCTTTCTCACTGTCCAGAACCTCCTCCACAAGTATTTCAGGGCAATTTCCACGCCTCACCTGCTTTCCAAACTTCCCCTCAAAATCCCAAGGGCAACGGGGCTGCTGGGAACCCAACTTCATACTCATCACAAACAGTTACAGGTCACAAATAGGAAGAGAGAGAAGTGGGGAAGGCAGAAGGGAGGAGAGGAACAAAGGAAGGAAAGTCAACAGCAAGGACCCATATTAGAAACAGCACCGAGAGAATGGCACTGGCTCCCATTCTCAAGCCATCTCTGTCCTTAACTGGGACAGGACCACACTGTTCTGTATGATCCATAATCCTAACGAAGTGAATGAGGTGACTGTTTTAAGATCACTTGAGACTTTCTCAGTGCAATGGATGGCCAGTGCGTACACGCTAAGTGTCACTCTCCTTACTTTGGTGCTTTTTGTTTCCAAAGCGATCAGACCAAAAAAATATTGTTTTTCGTGTAAATTCCCAAATAACATGAACCCACATTAATCTTTAAGTTGAACAATTTGGACCCCCACTTGCCCCATTATGCTTGGGTTATGTTATCAAAAGAACTAAAATTTTTAAAAACGACAAAAAGGGACTTCCCTGGTGGCACAATGGTTAGGAGCCCTCCTGCCAATGCAGGGGACATGGGTTCGAGCCCTGGTCCGGGAAGATCTCACATGCCACAGAGCAACTAAGCCTGTGTGTCACAACTACTGAGCCTGCGCTCTAGAGCCTGCAAGCCACAACTACAGAGCCCGTGGGTCACAGCTACTGAAGCCCGCATGCCTACAGCCCGTGCTTCCAACAAGAGAAGCCACTGCAATGAGAAGCCCGAGCACTGCAACAAAGAGCAGCCCCTGCTCGCCGCAACTAGAGAAAGCCCGCGCTCAGCAACAAAGACCCAACGTAGCCAAAAAGAAAAAGACAAAAACATGGCACATTAAGCATTAACAATAGACTTACATCTTGATGATACTTGGACCTAGTAATAAACTCTTAAATAAATTCTGAATGGACATTCAATTCCTGCTGCTGAAAAGGGCATACTACAGAAAACCACAGTACAGTCCCAATCTACCAACAGAAAATTGCTATGACTCCAGAAAGGAAGGAAACATACAAAATGCCACAGCCCCTCAGTCTCCCATCCTCCTGGCCACATAAGGTCTCGTCATGTGTTTCCAAAACTAGGATTCCATGGAAGTAGGGAGGCAGTTTTGTGGAGTCCAACTTTAAAACCGTAAACCCACGGAAGGCAGAGAGGGATGAGTGGAACCAAAAGAGGCTCTTGTTGGTGAGAAAGATGGGAACCACTGGGCTGGCTTCACAGTGCTGGGGGTCTACAAGGCATTCAGGAGCACGGCACCATCTGTTTAAGGTGGGTAAGGGTTAAGTGAGGTCCTACACGACCTCTTATACAGAATACACAGGACTAGGCGATTTTATCCCCACCCTCATCCTCTTGAACAATTCAGTGTGAAATGGACAAGGACCAGAAAACGATCTTATTATACAGGATTATCTGCTGCCCAGAACTCACTGCAATCAGATCAACACGGTATTGTTTCCAGAGGCCTCTCTGAGCACCTGGAATGGTTTTTCTGAAACAGAACCTCCCTTTGTTATGGGATTTTACCTGGGTGTACCTTTGAGAATAGCAATTTGGAAACAGACCTTCCTTTAAAAAACACCTTAAACATAAACTTCCCAATGCAAAATCCCGGGGAAAAAGGTTAAACTACTGGGAGAGATAATAACGTCTGAGCGAGACGACTGTGATTTAGTTGGAAAAGTGTATTGCTGAAATACTGCTTTCTCGGAAGGTAGGCTCAGGTTTTGTTTAATTTGGCACTTCCATTCTTTCTACAAAATAGGATTGCTTCAAGGACACAGACATAGTAGTTTACAAGGTTACAGTGGCCATAAGAATGCCTAAGATCATGGTATTAAATTGCTTTCTGCTGCTGGACCAGATTTACTTCTACAACTCCCTGTGTTCTCAAGAATTCTGAAAACTGCACTGCAAGAGAGTTTAGAACTATAGCTGACCATAATCTAATCTATAAATCCAGCTACTAAAGTAATGGAGTCGTTTCTTTAATAAAGTGAGGGCTTCCCTGGTGGCGCAGTGGTTAAGAATCCGCCTGTCAACGCAGGGGACATGGGTTCGATCCCTGGTCTGGGAAGATCCCACATGCCCTGAGGCACCTAAGCCCGTGCGCGCCACAGCTACTAAGCCTGTGGTCTAGAGCCCTCAAGCCACAACTACTGAGCCCGCGTGCTGCAAATACTAAAGCCTGTGTGCCTGGAGCCCATGCTCTGCAACAGGAGAAGACACCACCAGTGAGAAGCCCGCACACCGCAACGAAGAGTAGCCCCGGCTCGCCACAACTAGAGAAAGCCCGCGTGCAGCAACGAAGACTCACGCATCCAAAAATAAAATAAATAAATTTATTAAAAAATAAAATGAATAATGAGAGGAGAGTTCCAAATATTTACATAATTAAGCACAATGTGAACACTGTTTTCTGCTAATTAGATATATTAGAACAAGTGTTCTGCCTGGCCACCTTAAAGGACAATTTAATGAAATATAGGATCCTAGGCAGGATCCTATACCAGAGCAAAAAGTATGCTGTTTATCAAGGGCCTTACTGGGTCAACTGACAACTATGGAATATGGACAGCAAATTAAAATATTGTATCCATGTTAAATTTACTGAAGTTGAAAACTGTGCTGGTTTTTTAAGAGAATATCCTTACTGTTAGGAAATACATACTGAAGAATCTAGGCATAAATGGTCATAAAATGGTTCAGAAAAATTATTTTATGTCTGTATATATGTACATATACATGCTATATATTGTGTACTATGGAACATTATATTATATAACATTATATATAACACAGATTATTCTACATGGCACATTTTATAATATAAAATTTATATTTTTATAGAAAGAGAGCACATGATAATGCAAAAGGGCAAAATGTTAACAATAGGTCAATCTGGGCACAGGTATATAGATATTCTTTGTACTATTTTTGTAATTTTTCCATACGTTTGAGATTATATCCAAATAAAAATTTTTTATTAAAAAGGAGGAAGAATTGGAGCCTCGCTTGCCCAGATGGTTGCCTGCAAAGGGTTGTTTTATTCAAGTCTGTATAGGCTCATCCCAAGTCGGAGGTTCACCCCAGTCTGACTTTCACTTGGTTTGATCGTTCATACAAATTAGCAAAAAGAAGCAAAATGAGTTGTTCTTTTAAACTTTCTCTACATTTCTGATTACAAAAGTAGCATGTCCTTATCATAGAAAATTTGGGGAAAAGACAGAAAACTAATAAAGAAGGAAAAAAATCCACATAAATCTCACCAAATCCCACCAACCTGGAAGAAACATCATTGTCATTTTGGCATATTTCCTTCAGTCTTTATTCCCAAATTTTAAGAGAACTAGGATAATATTCTATAAAGTGTGTAGTGTGGAGCTTTTTTTTTTCCCATTCTTTAACCTAGTATAAACATTTTCCTATGTCATGGGTAAAAAGTAAAAAACTCCATAATAAAATCTTCAATGTCAACATAGTACTCTACTATATAGATATGCCATAATTTACATAGCCATTTCCCTAAAACCAGCCCTTTGAGTATTTCCAGTTTTTATTTATTACAAATAATGCTGAATTAAAAGTTCAAGATCTTTGTGCTTCAATTTTTTTTTAATATTTCTGGTTTATATCTTTATGATAGATTCACAAAAATAGAATTGCTGGGCCAGAGAGTATAAACATTTTTAAGACTCAATACAAAAGGCCAAACCACCTTTTAGGAAGTTAAGCTTACCCCTTTACCTTTTTTTTTGTTTGTTTTTTGTTTGTTTGTTTTGCGGTACGTGGGCCTCTCACTGCCGTGGCCTCTCCCGTTGCGGAGCACAGGCTCCGGACGCGCAGGCTCAGCGGCCACGGCTCACGAACCCAGCCGCTCCGCGGCATGTGGGATCTTCTCGGACCGGGGCATGAACCCGCGTCCCCTGCATCGGCAGGAGGACTCTCAACCACTGCGCAACCAGGGAAGCCCACCCCTTTATCTTTAAGGAAAACGATCCCAAATGGGATTATCAAAACTTTGAGCTGAAATATCATTTAATATTAAAGAAAGGGAAGTTACTGCCACAGTCTGAAAACTGTAGTCTTCAGATCACACTTAGCTGCTAGAACAAGTTCTATAAGCTATTTTTTGCCCTCAAAAGAGGAAGAACTGAAAATTCCAGCCTATATCCATACACACTGACAACTAGGAAAAAGATACAGGGCCCAGCCTCAGATGATAACCGATATACTAAGCTTTGAGTGTCTAAAACCCAAAAGACCTTTCGATCTTCCTGATAGAAATGCGATCCTAAAAATATAAGGGGGGGAAAAGGACATGTGAGAAAAGTGATAGGAACCTGAAAGCAAGGTTCAAATTCAACAAGGCAAATTTAAGACAAGTTGTTTTTTTCCTCCCTCAATTTTCTGAGCAGTCTCCTGTGAAGAAGCAAGGGCTCCGAAGTCAGGAGACATGGATTCAGTCCCATCCGTCCCGAACAAAAGACTCCCCTGGGTCAACACAGCCAAACCTCTCTGAACTTGATTCCCTCACTTGTTAAATGATGAGGTTGAACAAAGTCCCTAAAGGTCACTCTCATGTCTCTGATGCCAAAACACTGTCCTCTAAATGTGCCACGGGGACAGGTGGCAGAGGAGTTATTCTCTCTGATCGTTATTGTGTCGAATGCTGACCACCTCCTTTTACGGAACGCGACTGAGATCAAACAGCACTTGGTACTCAAAGGAGATTCCAGAAACTTTGCATTTCCCATTCCTTCCGCCCACAGGGACTAGGGAGGGAGAGGCGGGGGATCTGGAAGCAAGGGGAAAAGATGGGGGAGGCTTACCGTGGCCGTTGCAGTAGTAGATCCACTTCTCCCGGTGCTGGGTGGGGGTCATGGATTTCTTGAGCCCCGCCTTTTCCACAATGGTGCTGGGATCCTGCCGGGGCCCCTTCTTCAGAGTCCTCGAGCTTTTCCGGATACTGCACACCACTATGACCACGAGCACCAGCAGCAGGAAAAGCACAATCATCCACGGCAGATGCTCATTGACGTCAAAAGGCTTGTGTGGGCTCTGCCTGGGATGGCCCCTCTTGAGGCCTTTGATGGGCGTGCTGGACTTCTCGCCCCCAGTGGCCTCCATGGACGGCAGCAGCTTCAGGATGTGTCTGTGGTGGGGGCCTTGCTGGTGGTGGACTACCTGGAGGTTTGGGAGGGTCTTGTTCATACCTTCCTCCCCCTTCGCTGAGCTTGTGTTCTCAGGGACTGTCCCTTCCTGGATGCCACTCGGCACCTTTGGTCTAACAGAGGCAGAAGAGTTGGATTCTGTTGAGTTCATGCCTAGAAAAAAAGAGTAAGGAGGGGGGAAGAGCTTTTCTATATGTGGGGCTCTATACATTCCCTCCTCTTCCTAGTCATCTCCAAACCAGGCCAGATAATCCAAGAAAAGACGACCTTTGGAGCTTAAGAATAAATGGCATTGTACATTTTCATAAAGACCCTGATAGCACCTTTATGGAGAAGGTAAAAACTCAGCTTAACAGCTAAACTCACTTCCTCGTGTCAAAACCATCCTCAGGGATCCAGTGTCTGAGCTTCACAGCAGCTTCTCCTGTGCTGCTTATACTGGGTCAACCCTTAATTGTTTTGATTATTCAGAAAACTAGTTCCAATTGAATTCCTTTGTCCTTTAGTTTCTTTATTGCTACTCTCCCACCAGTTGGCTATTTCACGATGCAGTGGTAAAATGGAGAATATGACTAAAATAAAGAAAAGAGCTCGAACTCCAGTCTAAGTCTGACTAGTGAAAGGTTCAGTGAGACAGGTCAGTGAGTACAATCAGGCAGGACTTGCTTAGTACGTGCTGGTGATAAGAGGAACAAGATTTGGGCAGGCAGCTCAGTGGACTGCTTTCGGAGAAGCTTCCACAAGCATTCTCTATTAAGGAGTGAAAGCCTGGGAATTTGAGTCCCAAGAGACAGGACCTGGCCTGAATCAACCCCTGAGGAAACCTGGGCAGGTCATGGGATCTCTCTGAGGTTGTTTCTTCATTTCAACTGGCAGCTGTGAGAAGGCCCTCCTTATGGAGTCATCGGGAAGGTCAAACGTAACCACACGTGAGAGTCTGCTGGAAAGCACAGCTCACACTGGCTGTCATCTCATGAAAATTAAATTTAATCAAAAAGGACATGAAAATAAAAACAATGTTATTCTTGCCTGAGGTTCAAAATGAGTTCTGAGGAAAACTGGGATACACTTAATGGAGGACATAAAGTCCTTTGAAAAAAAGAAATTCTTTTCTAGATGTGAACGCTAGTTACCTTCAATGTGACACGGATGTGCTTGTTTCCTGAAGCTTCTGCCTTACTGTCCTTTTCTGGCCCACCTCAGATCCAACATTAATCCCTCCCTTCCAGATGTCATGGTATTTTTCTCCCCTTCTCCTTCTGACCTTCAGGCTGTGTCTCCCCAGGATTGACTGGGTGTTGGAAAACTTTTAATCTAGAAGGGACCTTAAAACAGCTAAATCACTCATTTATGGTGTCATACGATTGACAAGTTTGCAACCAAGGCCTGGAGAAGTTCAGTGACTTCCATAAGGCCACACGCTGACCTTGTTTCTCTCAGTTTTTATTTTCTAGCTTGATGTCACCTAGTTCTCAGATACTTGCCCCCCCCGATAGATAACTTCTGAGTCTCAATGTTTCTAACAGGTCCAAAGAAGCTAGACTTTAAATAGCCACAAAACGCAAGCCCTTTCTTCAAGGGGTGACTTTGGAATAGACCAGATGGAGAAAATATCCTGGGTCCAAGCCCATTCTCGGTACCTCCACGGAGCACAAAGCCTTCCTCACATACATAACTCATGAGGTTAAGTTACCTTTGGGAACATAAGTGGAGGAAGGGACTTCGTGGGGTTCCACGTGCTCAGGGCGGGAAAGGCTGATGGTGCCAGGGGAAGGAGGGGCGGTGCTGGAGAGGGGCGGGAGCGTGCCACAGACGTTGTCTGCCTCCTTGGTCCCCAGCCTGATCACCACCAGGTTCTGACTCAGACAGTCTGTGTATGCTCTGCATCTCATCACACTGGAAGGCACATCAGAGAAGGTCCCCCGAGCACACTGCTTACACCGCACGTCCTCCGTCTCCGTCCCCTTCTTCCGCACCCCCCAACCCACAGGGCACACCGTGTGGGGGGCGCAGGTAGCATTTGACTGGAACATGCCAGGTGGGCAAGTGCATTCTCGGTCAGTCAAGGCAGCACAAGGTAATTTCTCAATCATCGGCCGGGGGCACGGCTGACTACACTCGTGGCATTTCTCAATGCCGTTCTCGTGTCTGGTAAAGGTCCCCGTGGGGCAGCTGCTGCAGACACGCAGGCTTGTGTTGGTACAGTGCTCAGACACATAGGTTCCTGCCGGACACTTGTCGCAGGTAAGCACCTGGCCGGTGACACGATCGACATGGTGGTATTTGCCAATGAGACTTGGGGCCTTCTGTTCCGGCTGAGCCCTGGTGGTACTGAGGAATCCAAGCTGAAAGAAAGAAAAAGCAGGTGGGGGGACAAAAACCAAGAAGGTGTTACACGGGAAGAGGAGGAGAAAGGATGGAAGAATCCCAACCCCACCATCATCATCATTCCCATGAAAGGTCTGACCCGTTCTGTACCCTTTTAAGACTGCGGCTGCAACATAACAGAGAGAGAAAAACAGACTCCAGTTCCGTATGGGGGCCTGATCTCCTGGCTGTGGAGCTTTGGTTTTGTTGCCTGACCTTTGTATTAGCTTCCTTTTTTTCCATCTATAAAATGAAGTTGACAGTACCTCTCGAACTGATTGTAAAATCAATGGAGAATATGAATGTGAAAGCACTTTGGGACTCACATTAAAAACGCTACACAGAAGTCAAAATTCTAATGCAAGAGGAAAAGAACTTGCTGAATAGTGTCCTCCTTCTATGACCCAAAGGTTGCGTGGCCATTTCTTGATACCAGGACAAGTCAGCCGAGAAGCAGCATGGCAAATATTTGAGCTGCTACTTCCCTAACAGGTGACCCGGTTGGAGTTGACCAATAGACAAAGGTAAATGTTTTTTGTTTGTATTTTGTAAAACAGAGGCAGGCCCTTGGCATTCTTAACGGGCTTTAAATAACAGAATTAATGTTTTTAGATGCACATCCTGTTTGTTGAGCCTCCGAAGGCCACAGTCAACCTGCTGCCACCTAGGAGCCCAAGCACAAAGCTTGGGGAGGATGGCAGTCAAGTTCAAAAACAGTATTTAAGGGACTTCCCTGGTGGCACAGTGGTTAAGAATCTGCCTGCCAATGCAGGGGACACGGGTTTGAGCCCTGGTCTGGGAAGATCCCACACAGCGCGGAGCAACTAAACCCGTGGCCACAACTACTGAGCCTGAGCTCTAGAGCCTGCGTGCCACAACTACTGAGCTCATGTGCTGCCACTACTGAAGCCCGCGCGCCTAGAGCCCGTGCTCCACAACAAGAATAAGCCACTGCAATGAGAAGCCCATGTACCGCAACAAAGTGCAGCCCGCTTGCCACAACTGGGGAAAGCCCACACATAGCAACGAAGACCCCATGCAGCCAAAAATAAATAAATTATTTTAAAAAAAAACAGTATTTAAGAATGTTCCCTATAAAATGTAAAGACAAATTTAGATGATACCGAAAATCCGATGTTAGGGAAAACACCTGAATCGAGAGACACAGTCACTGAGAAAAGTTCAGGAGAACAGGAGCCAGAAAACCTGAACCTGGCTCTCCCTGATCAAGATCCTTACTTCTCTCCTTGATACAGAGGCAGGGAAACTAAATCAGAGCTTCAGACAGAGACTCGGGCCTCAAACGCAGCATCAAAATTACCTGAGCAGTTTTTTAAAAGTCCACCTCCCCAGCCCATCACCTGGTATCACGTGGATCTGCAGTGTGGCCAGGAATCTGTTTTGGTTTGGTTCGGTTTGCTTGTTAAGCTTTCCAAGTGATTCTCATCCCCAACTAAGTTTTAGACCCCCTGAACCACGACGGGCCTCCTGGGGCTCTCATCACCTATGATTCTGAGACAGCTCAGTTCCACGGTCAGAGCCCTTCCCTCTGCCTCTCACCCAACCTGGCACTTTTTACTGTTTTAATATTCCTCTTTTTTAATGATTATTTTTATAACAAAAATAAACATTCTTGTAACAATTTTAATAATTATGAAATAGAGTGAAATGTTTAAGTCTTTGCTCAAATCCACCCATTCCCCAGAGAAACACACTGTTCATTCTGGTGTGCACCGTTCCAGACCATTTTCTGAGCATTTACACATAAAACACACATACATGCTTTCAGTTGACCAGTTCAGCTACTTTGGGTTTGGGTTTGGTTTACGTATATAAAGGGGACAGGCCATACCCACTATTCACAGTGACTTGCTTTTGTTCACCTCCTAATACCGCATCGCTGAAATCTTTCCATGTCTGAACACATAGGTACTTCCTTCTCTATAATGGTCAAGCTCTCTTCAACAGTATGGATATGCCTTTGAACATGCGCATGGTAAAGAATTTAGAGATACTTCCTACTAAGGACATGTAGATTGCTTCTCTGTCCATGTGTCAGTGCACGCATGTGTCTTTCTATAATCCATATTCGCCTCCTTCCCTTCCCACACAACACCCCAGTTTCCCTTTTCTTTCCTTCTCATCCCAAATGACAGCTACAACTATGCTGCCCTCAGGCTTTTGAGAACCCCTTTCTTCAAGGACCAAAGAAGTCTCCATACAACCCATAACTAGGAACCCCTCACTCCTTCTCCTCTTTATTACTATGAATTTACTAGATACGTACTTTCAGCCTACGAGAGCACCAGACCTGAAATACAAAGAATACCTGGGCAAAGATTTAGAGAACAGAGGACTTGTGTTCTTGTCCAGACTCTGCCTTAAGATCAATTGGACCCGGTTTTACATGCCTGTAAAATTATCAGGTTGGACTAGGTTGTATTCAGCTCTAACCTTCAAGGTGTCTGTGATTGGTTATCAAGTTCCACCTTCTCTACGAAGCCTTTACAACCATTCCTAGACACCCAGATGCCAAGCCGATGAGCAAATTCTTCAACACATTTCCTGTTTCTTCTGTTCATCATGTTGGTGCCTAACGACATATTGCCTTGTAATGTTAGTTGATGGCTTCCTCAGTGTTTATACTTATCTTCCCATACTGATTATAAGCAGCTCGAGGCCAGGGTCAACCACGTAGATTGCATTTCCTTCCTTGCTCAACCACCTGTGACGAAGATCATGGAAATGATAAACAAAGCATCCTCTGAGCCAAGGGTCAGCAAGCTACACGCCCCCTGTTCCTGTAAATAAGTGTTACGGGAACCTAGGCATACATTCAGGTATTGTCTATGGCTGCTTTCATGCTATTAACGGCAGAGCTGGATAGTTGCAATAGAGACCATACGGCTGCAAACTTAAAGTATTTACTATCTGGATCTTTACAGGAAAGAAAAAGAAAAAAAAGAAGCCTGCCAATACCTGTACTCAGCAGTCAAAAGAAATGTCCAAAAATTCAGGGACCAGGAGCTCACTCACAGAAACACTCATACCTCCTCGGAGAGTCCAGCAGAGTATGGAGTTCGTGGCTTCCTTTCTTGACACCCATTCCAACTGACAGGCCAAATCTGATCCTTCCATCCCCTGCTTAAAACTCTCAATGGCTCCCCATATGACTTACGACGGAATGCAAAACCTTTACCAGAGTTAGGGCTTACTTGGAAATGCCATCCCTGCCCTCCCCTCCCCAACTTAAAACTGGTCTCATATTCTCCCCTCATATACATTTTTTTAGGCTAATAAATGTTTTATTTTTTTTAATTTATTTTATTGAAATATAGTTGACTTACTATATTGTGTTGTGTTAATTTCTGCCGTCCAGCAAAGTGACTCAGTTATACATATATATACATCCTTTTCATATTCTTTTCCAGTATGCTTTATCACAGGATATTGAATACAGTTCCCTGTGCTATGCAGTAAGACCTTGTTGTTTATCCATCCCCTCGTTCCTGTTTTTCCTATACGACCACCTTTATTTTGTAGTTACACATTCATCTGCTTAGTGTTGTCTTCCCCTCTGGACCACAAGCTCCATGAGGATAAGAATAGACTCTGTTACATTCTGATGCTCTCCAAGTCCTTGAGGACAGTACCCAGTGTGTGGTGTAACTGGCGAGGGTTTGCTGGCTAAATGAATGAATGGCTTTGCAGACCGTAAGTAATTAGAAGCAGCAAAGTAGAGGGTGGGGATGGAAGAGGTTGCTGGGCATGAGCACGGATATAAAGGCAAGTGAGAGAAAACCAAAATGCCTCCACCACGTAGCCATCATCACTCAAGAGATAAAGCAGGTTGGCACCTTTCGGTGGAAAGGCAACTAGTTTCGCCTCCAAAGCCCCTGAGGATATCACTCTGTTTTAACAGAACCAAAACTGGCTTATAAGAATTATGCTTTGTGTGGTGCTTAAGATGACAAGCAAATGTAACGAAGAATTTTAAATACCTCTCCTTCATTTCATAAAAAGATTACACTAACTTGGTGCTTGGAATTATAAGCAGTGTAATGAGATTATTCTCCGGAAGTCACCTATGTCCCTCTTAGCTTCAACTTTAGTTATTTGAAAAATTTCATGTACTTAGGACACTTATTTCACCACCAATCATGGTTAAATGAGCAAATATCAGTGTACCACCCCAAACTGTACAGGATATGGGAGCACTGTAAATACTTAGGAAGTGATTAAAAGGGAAAACCCAAGACAAAGCAAATTTCAAAGGAGGGAAGAGGTAGCTCTAAAACGACCAGCTATAAAGGCCTCCACACTCACCTTGGTGATACACATCACACCTGTCCTGTTATATCGCTTCTACTCTAGGGCACAGAGATGGACCCAAGAGGCACCAGCTGTGCTGATACATGTCAGAATGTGCTGATACATGTCAGAATACTGATGCCTATTTCTCTTTAACAATTCTTATCCCGTGACGTTGTCCTTCAAACAAATGGGGAAAAAAGTCCACGCAGTTTATAAGTACAACGTGTTTATGTCATTCTTGTTCCCTATCAAATTCCAATCACTTTTCATGGAAAATGAGCAAACTCAAGACAGTGACAAACTTTTGTCTATTCGTAAGGGATCAGCAGGAAGACCACTTGTGAGTTTGCTATAGAAAATTGTTCAATGCTGCCTAAAATTAGTACATCAAAAGGAATCTCCGCTACTGTGGATACGATAACAAAGAAAAGGGAACCAAGTTATTCCTGAGATGGTGACTATAAGACATACTAATAGATGCTCAAACAGCAAAAAGCAGGCAGGTAGAAACACCCCCAGAAGTTCTTACCGTTTTATTTTCAGCATCACATTAAATTTGTAATCGCAAGACACTGACTGCTGGGAATTCTCTAGACTTGAAGAAAGAAAAAGAATGTACAAAGAGAAAGGCACCAGGGATAAAGCTTCTACAAAGCACGGACAGACCTGTTCTCAGTTGTGTTATATAAATTTGGCTGGCTCTGGCACTGCCTACTATCCTCTCTGATATAAAAAAGCCTTCTGTTGCTAGGGTAAAAGCAGGGACTGCTGTTAAAGCTGGCAAATCTAGAGAATGCTGAGGCTAGAATGTGCTGACAACAGGACCGGAAGGAGGCAAGCTCGGGGGACCCAGGGGAAAAGGGAAAAAAATGGGCAAGACTGAACTAACCCGGATGCTGTCTTCCCTGGAACCTACAATGCAGAAGAGTGTGTACTCAGCCTTCAGGCCTTGGACCACAGAAACGCATCTCCCTCCATCCATCACGATGGCTAGTTCTATAGGCTAAGACCCCCACCTACGTGGAGAAGCCAACTTATAAATAAGACAGGTAAAGGTGTAGGGGAAACATGCCTCTGGGCTCACTAAGAATTTATAGAATCCTCATACAAACCAAGGCAAAACTAACAGCACCAGCCAGGCCAGCAACTCCAGCCTGAAAGTATAAACAAAACCTAATTTAGCTTGAAGCATCTGAGCAAGCCCAGCTCTACCAGATCTTGATTTGGAGCTGGGAG
>NW_020175393.1:13075254-13075846 GCF_003031525.2 Neophocaena asiaeorientalis asiaeorientalis
AAGTGGTTTGACCTGTGTCTCCATTTCCTCATTAATATAATGGAGATAATAATAATACAATTAAATAATTTTAATAATAATGCAATAAAAATAATACATAGGATAACAATCCTAGGGTTGTTTTCACAATTAATTGTTACTACACATAAAGCAGGTAGAACACGCATGACCCAAGGAAGTTCTCCATGAATGTTAGTTATTTTAATCATCACTCCTTCTACTGTCATTTTACTCTAGTTTAGCTTCAGTCCCTTGGGATTAGACAACTTTTTAAAACACCCCAATTAAAACACAAATATCCAATAGAGAACAAACTAGTGGTTACCAGTGGAGAGAGGGAAGGGGGAGAAGCAATATGGGGATGGGGGAAAAAGGGTTACTATGGGATTATATGAATACGAATCATGTGTATGAAACTTTTGAAAATTGTAAAGCACTACAGAATTTAAAGAACCTTTCATCCAATAAAATAAATAAATAAATAAATAATACCTGTTTTTTTTTTTTTACAACACTAAAGAATAAACGTGGGATTCCCTGGTGGCGCAGTGGTTGACAGTCCGCCTGCCGATGCAGGGGACGCGGGTTCGTG